>NW_020956647.1:106142-118741 GCF_003031625.1 Empidonax traillii
TCCCCACGAGTCACCCTCGAGCTGAGCCACAAACCCCGTCCCTTCAAACTCCATCTCAGGGGGCTTCCCCCACGTATTTCCTCAGTTCAGACAGAAAAACTGTGATTTTCTTACCACCTGACCTTTCCTGTGACACCCTCCAACCCCTCCAAAAATCCACAAAACCAAACACAGAAATTAAACAACCCCTGACAAAAGGAGAAAAAAAAAAACCCTAAATCTGAATCTCAGTTTTAATCAAAGATTCATTGGCTATTTCCAAAAAGCTTAAAACAATTTACAGTCATTTCAGGAATACTGATCAAGGTGCTCTTGGCAGAGACCCAGCACTTGCCTTTGGCAATATTTTCGAGAGCACGCCGAGTGGGGAATGTTTATTTTAACACTGGGTTGCTCATAAGTTGTTTCTGTGACTCACACCCAGATTTCCCACCCACATTTCCACCACTACTGTGATATTAGAGTACAGCAGGTAGCTCCATTCAAAAAAAAACCAAAAAACCATGTAATTTCCAGATAGCTACAACACAAATGCCGAAGTATTTTCCTTTATAAAACACAGCAACCAGCAGGAAAACAAGATTTTCCTGGAGTATTCACTTCATGGACATGCTGGAACCAACCAAAATTCCCCTTACAAACTTCTCCTTGCCAGTCCAAGGCTCCATATTTTCAATTATCATCCAGCTGACTCTTCAACAGGAATATAAATTATTATTATAAAGTTATCTCAGCAGCGAAACCCAAACTACCAGCCATGGGATTACCTTTCTTAATGCTCCATATTGTTTTCTGTACTTCTTATTCCAGGACACCCCTATTTTCTCCAATAATTTCTGCCCTAATTGATCCACAGGAATTTGCTTCGAGTCTTCCTGCAGAGAAACGAAAAACTGGGATGAAAACAGGCTCCAAAATCACAAAGAAGTCAGTTTGGAAGTGCTTCCATCATTCCTGGTTTTTATTAAGCCAATGTAACATCACCTTTTGCAGCACCTTTGGGGAGCAGCTTAAGAAATATTCCAAAAGGACCTTTTTCTGTATGAAGAGAAACTATTACTGCCCCAGTTTCAATTTTCCCACCCCAATTTCAATTTTTCAAGCTTCAATTTTTTTCAAGTCACAGTTTCCTTTCCAGCCCCAAAATTTTCAAGCCTCCATTTTTTCTTTTTTTTTTTTTCCAAGCCTCCATTTTTTTTTCCAGCCTCACATTTTTAAGTTTTCATTGCTTCCCAGGAAGTTCAGAGGAGCTCTGGACACTCAAACCTGCCCACTCTCACACACACACACAAACGCCTTCCAGGCTCAAAATCCAAGCAATAAACCCCTTACATACCATACCTCTGCTAAAATCCCTTTTAAGACTGCCAGGGGATTCTCAGTTTCTTTGGAATTTTCAGCATCTCTTCCAGCCTTATCTTCAATCAGCTTTTCCTCTTCTTCCTGCGCAACAAAGAGAAGAGACTCCCAGATGCTGTTGTATCACACAGCACTGGGTTTGATTATTCTGTAGTAAAACCAGAAGGAAACTCTAATTATCCTTCTGAAGGACATAAGACACCCCAAAAGCCTCATAAAATATTAATAAGCTTGGCTGCACATTCACCCTTTTCCTGGAAAATAAAGCAAGGAAGGGGGAAAAGAAAAAACCCCAAACCAACCCTTTCTGACTCACCTGTAGCTGCCAGTTTCCTAATTCATCCACATCTCTGATATAAACATGATAGTGTCCTCCATAGCAGCCACCTTTGTGTATAATAACAGAGAAGAGCTCATACATGTACTCTGAATCATCCATTTCAGGCTTGAAAGAGAGAAATAATAACAGTCACCAGGACACACACTGGGAAGCGGAGCAACCCCAGGGCAGTTCCACACCAGCAGAGATTTCTCAGGGCGTGTTTTTGCAGCTTAAAATGGTTTTTGTTTGGTTTTTTTCCAGTGCTGGCAACACAGGGGAGGGGTGATATAAACCATGGAATGGGCTGGGTTGGGAGGGATTTGAAAGCCCTTCCACTGTCCCAGGTTGCTCCAAGCCCTGTCCAGCCTGGCCTTGGACACTTCCAGGGGCGGGGAGTGCACAACCTCCTCTGTGTTACCAAGTAACCTTGTTTATTAATATTTGTTATTTAATGAATATTCTTTATTAACAATTTTTATTATTATATTTAATTTTTTAATTATTACCGTTGATTTAAATGTTTAATTGTTACTATTAATTTAAATTTTTATTTTTATTTTATTATTATTATTATTGTTATTATTGTTATTATTATTATTATTATTATTTCTGTATTTAAGCGGGCTCTTTAAGGATCCCAAATTGTCAGGAAGCGACGGTACGGCTCAGTTCCTAACTAAAATCCTATCTGTGAATTCCAATGAATAACTGGGGGCACACAAAACACACGTAGCTCAATTCACACACCACACGCTCAGACAGCGACGATAGAAAACCCAACTTCCATTTCCAGCTGAGAAGCCTGGGAGTTTTCAAGGAAGGGGCAGGTTAAGTTCTGCAGAATTATCACACCCCACACAGCTACAAACTATTCCCCCTGCCCTCAGAAAGAGGGGCCAGCAGAGGGGAAGCCCCCGGGTCCCCGAGGGCCCCCAGCTGGTGGCAGGAGCGGGAGGGAGGGAGGGAGGGCTCAGCACGAACCTGCTCGCAGAAGGGCCGCAGGTTGATGCGCAGGGGGAAGGGGTAGCAGCTCGTCTCCTTGTACCTCTCACCCCTCTGGAAGTCGAAGTTGAACCTGAGCAGGGACACGGTGAGGAACGGCGGCAGCTTGCGCAGCTTGGCCGACTGCGGGGGGAGCGCAGAGAGAGGCGTCAGAAAACGAGGGACACGGGGGAGATCCCAGTCAGTAATTCCATTTCCACGGCCACACAGCACTGGAAGTCCCCCTCCTTTATTCCTTCCAGGCAGGAAAGCCAAGAAGAGTCCATTTTCATGAGGGACAATACTAATGAAGATTGAACAGCTTGGTGTGGGACACAGCAGGAACCCTCGGGAGGAGTAAAACCAAGCACCTCTGCATGCAAGTGGGTACTCAATGGCCACGTCCCTGAGCCTTTCCAACGTCCCCATCCAGCTCCCATTCCCAGGAGAACCTCCCAGGAACACACACACGGCTCAACCAACCCCCTGAATTAGGGATTCTTGTTTTATCCACTGTCAGGACTGTGGCAAAGCTCAGTGGAACAAGGATTCCAAAATCCCACGTTCTGCCAAGCTCAGTGCGAAACCAGACTGTGCCATGAAATTTTGATCAAGTCCTGGAACAGGAAACAAGAAAGGAGAGAGAGCCACAACCAGAGAGCCCCAGTGTACACAGGGATGGAAGAGCTGTGCTGCTCCAACATCCCTCCTCCACACTGCAGCCCTCCAGCACAGCCTGACATCCCCAGCTGGGGGATTTCCTACCAAAATCCGGAGTTCCCACTCTCCTCCTGCATGGATGAGCACTTGGAAAGGCACACAATTGTTCCCCTGCCCTCCCTTGAGCCCAGCCAAGTTTAATCCAAGCAGCCCTTGCACCAAGGCACGTGAGGCACTGCCGAGTGTTCCCGAGCCCAGGCACTGATTAACCAGCCTGTCCTCAGCTCCCCTTTGGAACAGTCCCTCCCACATCCAGCCGTGGGGTTTGGATTGCACAAGCTCTGCTGTTGGGAAGAGGGCAGAGTGCACCAACAGCTTCCTTCACAAAACACTGAGCAGCAGCTCCCATTCCCCTGTGCAGAGCAACTTCTGCTCATTGTTTGTCTCTCCCATTCGGGTTCCTTGGGAGAGAATTTCCAGGGTTTTCCTCAGTACAGGGATCTGGGTTTTCTCTTTATGCTTCTTAACACAGTTGCTCAAGTTTCAAAGAGTCATGGAATGGTTTGGGTTGGGAGAAACCTTAAAACTCATCTCATCCCACCCCTTCCACGGGCAGGGACACCTTCCACCAGCCCAGGTTGCTCCAGCCTGGCCTGGGACACTTCCAGGGATCCAGAGACAACCACAGCTTCTCTGGGCAACCTGTGCCAGGGCCTGCCCACCCTCCCAGGGAAAAATTCCTTCCCAATATCCCACCTAACCCTGCCCTGTGGCAGTGGGAAGCCATTCCCCCTTGTCCTGGCACTCCAGTCTCTCTCCATCTGTGGCTCCCTTCAGATCCTGCAAGGCCACACTCAGGTCACCCCAAAGCTTCTCCTCTCCAGGCTGAACAATCCCAGCTCTCCCAGCCTTTCCTCCAGCCCTCTGATCATCTTGGGGCCTCCTCTGGACTCGCCCCAACATCTCCATGTCCTTCCAGTGCTGGAGACCCCAGAGCTGGAGGCTCCAACCAAGCAAGCTGAGCTCTGAGAGCCACCAAGGAGTTACCTTCGAAGCTTCAACAAGTTTATCACAGGCTCCACATCGATACAAGTTGTCATTTTCAAAGTATTCTTCCTCCACGTACATGTTCCACAGGGCCTCCTCCAAGCCAGCAACACCTTTCACTGCCACTGTGAGGTCTAAGAAATCTTCCTACACAGAAAGCACAACAAAAAAAAGGAGCTATTGAAGTGGTGGAGGTTCATGGGACAGTAGGAAGATCCTCATTGCCATCACCAAAGCAGATGGAAATGTATTGCTGATGGGAGAAAACCATCAGAGGAGAGAAATTAATTTTTAAACCCCGATTTTTTTGGAATCACAAAGAGCATCAAAGACTGCAAATATGTCTTTTGCTGTTGATAGAGAGCTGAGCAGTGAGGTAACTGCATCTCCCAAAGCCTCACAGGACGCAGGAACCCCTGGGGTTTTCTCCCCTCTGATGGAGGTGGTTTGGAAAACGCAGCCAAGGCTTCCAGTCCCGATTCAACAAGGACACAAAAACATGAGGCTTTTTTTGTGGGTTTTTGTTTTGGTTTTTTTACTTAAAAAAAAAAAAAAAAAATAGAATATTGGAAGTACCTTCAGCACACTGAGCAGAGCCCTGTGGTGGAAAATGCCCCTGCTTTACCTGTCTCTCACTGACGTTCTTGCACTCCTTGCAGACGATCTGGTTGACAACGATGCCGTGGTACAGCCGGTTGATGAGGTCATGGCCCGATGTCCCCACCAGGGAGGTCTCCAGAGCACTGAACAGGATCCTGTTCAACTCCTGCACATCATGTTGCCTCATCTCCTGCCCCAGGAAAACAGGGAGAAGTCAAACAGTGCTCTGCTGATTCCTTAAAACCAGCATTTATCAAGTGTCACAGAGTGACTGCTCCCAATTTACTCCTTGAGGAGTAAAACATCACGTTTATTCCTGTCCTTGAACTGGTTAAGCTGAGCAGCTCCAAGTCCATCACCTACAGCCCACATCAAACACTTCCACTTGGGAACCATCCCAGAATGGTTGGGAGGGATCTTGATGCTCATCTCATCCCACGGGCAGGGACACCTTCCACCAGCCCAGGCTGCTCCAACCTGGCCTTGGACACTTCCAGGGATGGGGCAGCCACAGCTTCTCTGGGAATTCCATCCCAGCCCCTCCCCACCCTCCCAGCCAAGAATTCCCTCCCAATTTCCCACCTAACTCTGCCCCCTGGCAGTTTGAAAGCCATTCCCCCTTGTCCTGGCACTCAACTCCAACACGAGTGACACAGTTCAGTTTGGGGTAAGGATCTGAGGATCTGAGGACACTGTTGGAAAAACATCCCTGTAAAAACCAAGGAAAAGCTACTGGAGTTGTATCAAAGAGAACAACCATCTTCTGCAGCTTCCTGTGAACTGGCAAGGAGCTCGTGTGGAGATCCCACAACAGCTGACCCAATCCAAGGTCATCTCCACAGCCTGAAGGATTTTAAGACGTGTCTTAAAGGTCGAACTCCAAGGAACAAAAACTCTCCACTGGGGAAAACAAGTTCCCAAGGGCTGGAGATCTGCACCTCATGGCTGTTCCAGCCAAAGCTCTCGGTGAGGTCTGTGGTGGATGCAGCCTGTTGGTCCAAGAGCAGGAGCTGAGCAAACAACCTCTGGAGCTGCAACGGAATTATTCGAACCTGGGGACAAAACCCAAAAAATACACCCAAAACAGGTCAGAAAGAGTCACCAAAAATGATTTAAATCACAGTAATTTGGTACAGAATTTGTAATAACCATCACTGTCTGTGGCTTTCCTAACAGGTGACTTGATTTACACCAAAACAGCAGTGATGCTTTGTTCCCAAAAATCTACAGTCCAACAGAATCATGGAACAGTTTGGGTGGAAAGGGACCTTAAAGAACATCTCATTCCATGGGCAGGGACACCTCCCACTAGCCCAGGTTGCTCCAACCTGGCCTTGGACACTTCTAGTGATGGGACAGCCACAGCTTCCTCAGGAATTCCATCCCAGTCCCTCCTCACCCTCCCAGCCAACAATTCCTTCCCAATATCCCATCTCTCCCTGCCCTCTGGCAGTGGGAAGCCATTCCCTGTGTCCTGTCCCTCCATCCCTTGTCCCCAGTCCCTCTCCAGCTCTCCTGGAGCCCCTTTAGGCCCTGGAAGGGGCTCTCAGGTCTCCCTGGATCCTTCTCTTCTCCAGGGGAACCCCCCCAGCTCTCCCAGCCTGGCTCCAGAGCAGAAGGGCTCCAGCCCTGGGAGCATCCCTGGGGCCTCCTCTGGACTCATTCCAAGATATTTCCTGTGCTGGGTCACACCAACAGAGCCATGGAACACACCTGCAGCGATCAACCAAAACTCCCCCATCACCACAGCGAAAAAGAACAGCTTTCCCTGATATTATTCCTGACACTAATCCCTAAAAACTCAGCTCCAACACACCATGACCCACAGATTTCCACGTGGAGGGACAGAACGAGACGGGAAGGAAACATTCCAGCAGAGACAGACTCGATATCTGATCCCTGAAGGAAAAGTTTCTGGCACTGGGAACTTAGAACTGTGTGGAAAATCCAGACTGCTTTTGGGGTCAAATTTGGGCTTTCCCCCCTCCTCACAACAAGGGTCACGGGAACTGAAACAAAATTCTTCAACCCCAAGAAGCGACTGAAGGATCCCCAGTACCTTTGCATCTGGTTTCCTGCTGTCATCCAGAGTCCCGAGCTCCTCAGGGCCCAGAGAGAACAAAGCCTCTGGAATGGGAAAGAAAACACCTCTTTAAATAATGCAACATCTGGGGAAAAAGGGATAAGGGGGGAAAAAGGGACTGGGAAGGAAAGACAGACTGGGAAATATCTCTTTCGGGAATTGCAGTGATGGGATTAAGAAAATGAACAACTCTAGACAGCAAGAACCTCATTTATTTACCCAAACTGTAACTTGTAAGGAAACTCGGTGTTTCTAATCCTTAAATTTTGTGCCAAACTCGTTTTACAGCCCAACATCCCGGAATAATTTATTGGAAGTGAACCTGAAAATGATCTTGGGCTCCTCGCCTTTCACAAATATCCAGCAACGAAAGTGTCCCTAAAACATCACCCCAACTGTTGGTTCAAAGAAGGTTTTGAAGCCTTTACCTCTAAATTCGGGTGTGAAAAGCAGAGTCTGCAGCAGGGAATTGAGGTAGCAGGTCCCACCCTGGTTTTTGATCCCACTGAGGTTGGTGAAATCCCTGGGAGCTGGGGGTTCACACTCTCTGGGCTTGGACGTCTTCCCTTTTCCCCAGTGGTTGTTGGAAATGAAGGAAAAATCCTCGTCAAATAAGTCCCCAAACATTGTGAAGGCAAAAGAGTCCTTGGAAGGAAAAAAAAAAAAAAACAAATGCAAGAGGAGTTATTTGCTATAGAAAGGGCAACTGAACCCACTCAAACCCTCAGAAATAAACCTGTGTTTATATTTGGTGCCCACTTTATATCAAAAAATTCACGTCAGAACCATGCAAAAAACGTAAATTAACGCAATGAAGAGGAATTAAAAGCATTTCTATTCCCACAGGCCTAAACAGAATCAAACACATCCCAACTCCATTTGGCCCCAGCAAAAAAAACCCAAAAAAACACGTGTAGCAAAATAAATTAGCCCTTTTAAACATCCAGAATTAAGGAGTGCTCAAGCCTCCTGCAAGGAAAAACAAGCAATCCCTGAGTTATTCTGGAGCAGGGAATAACCACTCCCTAATTTACCTTCACCATGTGCAGTTTTATGCACCTTGACCTTAATCTACCTCTTCCAAAAGCTCCCAGACAGCTGGAATTAACCTGCAACGACTGGACTTGTCTCCTACCTTAATAATTAATCTTTCACTTAATCCACCTCCTCCACAGCCCTTAAACTTCTCCTTTACCTCTCTGAGAGCATGAAAGCTCTAAAGCTTTAAAGCTGCAACCTTTCAGTTGATTCCACTGCTCTCCTGCTCTGGATCTGCAGCAGCTCGTGGTGCAGAGGAATGTTCAGCCCAGGCAGGCACAGCTCCAGCAGACACCCCCCCACCACTCCAGGGAAGCTCTTCCGTGCCCAATCCTCCCTGGCTCCTCATTCCTGGAGCCCCCAGCACTGCTGCTGGCACAGCCTGCTTCCCTGGGAGCCACCTGGGAACAGGATTGCTGGGAATTCTGGGGCAGCTCAGAGTGTACCATGTGCCACTGCCAGGGCTGGGATGAATCCAGGGACGGAGATCCCAACCCCTTCTAATAAATCCATGACAGGAGAGCCCAAACCCAGGAAAGGGATTCCCAAAGCTCTCCAAGAAATCCAGGAAGCAGATCACACACCCCTCTAATAAATACATGACAGGAGATCCCCAAACAAATGAAACGGATCCCCAAGTCCCTTTAATAACCCCAGGACAGGAGATATCACCCCCCTCCCTATAATAACCCCAGGACAGGAGATATCACACACACACCCCTATAATAACCCCAGGACAGGAGATATCACACACACACCCCTATAATAACCCCAGGACAGGAGATATCACACCCCCCCCCCATAATAACCTCAGGACAGGAGGTGCCCCCGAACCCCTCAACAAACCGTTCCAGGAGACCCCAAAACAGAAGCCGCCAGAGCCCTGCAGCAAGGCCGCGCCAGGAGACCCCAAATCCCCGCACTAACACCCCGATAACCCCCCCAAAAAAAGCGCTGTCCCTCCCCATCACTGACCGTGCCCAACGCGGCCCTACAGCCCTCTGGCCGCCGCCATCTTTGTCGGGGGCGTCGCGCAGGGCACGCCGGGAGCGGCGGCCGCGGGGGCTGCCGGGAGTTGTAGTTCCGTGCCGGCCGCGGGGGCTGCCGGGAGGTGTAGTTTGGGACACGGTGTCCAGGGGGGAATGCGCGGATATCCCATCCCTGGAGGTGCTTCAGGACGGGATGGGGCTCGGAGAAACCTGGGAGACCGCAAGGTGTCCCTGCACATGGATCTTCTGCCGTGGGTTTATTAGAGGGATTTGGGATCTCCTGTCGTGGTTTATCAGAGGGGTTTGGGGACCACCTTCCGTGGGGTTTGGGATCTCCTGCCATGAATTTACTAGAGAGGTTTTGAGTCTCCCGTCATGGGTTTATTAGAGGGTTTTGGGATCTCCCATCATGGGTTTATTAGAGGGTTTTGGGATCTCCCATCATGGATTTATTAGAGGGTTTTGGGATCTCCCATCATGGATTTATCAGAGGTGTTTTGGGATCTCCTGTCATGGATTTATCAGAGGTGTTTTGGGGTCTCCTGTCATGGGTTTATTAGAGGGTTTTGGAATCTCCTGCCATGGATTTGGGACCTCCTGCCAGGGGTTTGGGGTCTCCTGTCCCAATCCACCTTGGCAGGTGTGTTGTGCCTGCCCCAGTAATGCCCTCCCGAGCTCACAGTGACCCGGCCTGATCCCACCACAATCCCAGAACCATCAGGGTGGGGAGAGATCTCCATCATCCAGTGCCACCATCCTCCCCACCCACAAACCGCGTCCCCTGGAGCCACTTCCAGAAGCCCCGTGAACACCTCCAGAGATGGCGACTCCACCCCTTCTCTGGGCAACTGAGGTGAATAAAGCAGCTCACAGTGCAAAAGCAATGTCTGATGTCCAGTCTGACCCTCCCCTGGCACAATGCAAGGCCATTTCCTCTCGTCCTGTCACTTGGGGCGTGCTGGAAGAGCCCAAACCTCCTCTCCTGGCAGGGAGATCCACGACTTCTCACCCCGATCCGGCGTTCCCGCTGTGCCCTGGCTCACGTGTGAGCAGCCAGCGATCCTTATCTCGCCCTGCCTTGAACCCAGTGAAGTTTGATTTGTCCATAAATCCATTTTGGGATACCCAGCCCAAGGGAGGGAGTCTCTGGAAAGATCCCAGCACCACCAAGGTACTGATTAACTTTACCCATCCCTCACCTAAAGGGAGCCATGAGGAAAGTTCATCCCGCAGCAGGAAGGAGGGAAGGGCAGGACATTCCCTCTTCAGCAAAGAAGCAAATCCCCTCTTCACAAAAATATATAAATTAGCCCTTCTTGTGGGAAAATGCTGTTTGTTAAACTGGTCAACTTCCCTATGACCACAAAACTCAAGTATTTTGTGTTCTGCCAAAAACCTGCTGTCGGCCACTTTTCCAGGAGTTTCTCCCCACAAAGAAATAATTCCAGGTGCTGGTAAAATGGAAGGGAAAAATTAAGGAAAAGATGAGGAAAACAATATATAATTAAATCTTGGTGGGTTGAAGGAGGGGAGAGAAGCTGTGTGCCTGAGGGACAGCCATGGCTCTAAAAACCCCGGGCTGTGCTATTTTCCCATCTTATTCCATCATCAGTTTGGGCATTGATGACATCAAAAGCAATGGGGTGAGGCTGAAAAATCGTGCTTGTGCTGATGCTGCTGGTTGGCCCAGTCAGGGCTGAGCCCTGGGCTCTGTCCTGGGTCTCTGGTGGTTGTTGGAACACCATCAGGCTCTGTTCTAGGCCTGCTGGGGAGGGGTTGGCAACCAGCTGTGGAACAGCTGTGTGAAGCCTGAACTTGGGCTTCACCTCCACAGTCTTTCAAAAGAGAATAAAAGAAAAACAAACCACCCGCAATCCAAAGTGGTGAATTATTAACGAAGGGATTATCTCGAAGCAAAGTGCAACACCCATCACTCCCCCTCAAAAGCGCCTTCCAGCCACAGCCTGCAGCAGAAGCCTCTCCTGCCACGGCCACGGGAACATGGCTCTGAGGTTCTGCCCTTCCTGCATTTTCCTCCTCCTCCTCCTCCTCCTCCTGCCCGGCCCCTCGGCCGGGGGGAAGCTGCTGGTGGTGCCCATGGTGGGGAGCCACTGGCTGAGCATGAAGGAGGTGGTGGAGAAGCTGAGCCAGCGGGGCCATGAGGTGGTGGTGGTGATGCCGGAGGTGGCCTGGCAGATGGAGACCTCGCAGGCCTACAAGGTGGTCACGTACCCGGTGACGCAGACGCTGGAGGAGCTGGACGGTTCCTTCCGTGACTATGTGGACACCCACCTGAAGGACCTGCCCTTCCCCCTGAACGCCCTGGAAATGTACAGGAGCTCGGTGCATGTCTTCAGCACCTTCTTCGGCCAGTGCAAGGACCTGTTCCACAGCCAGGAGACCCTGAGGGTGCTGAACCAGACCGGGTTCGATGCCATGCTGACTGACCCCGTCTTCTTGTGTGGGGCCACTCTTGCCAACTACCTCTCCCTCCCCTTCGTGTTCTTCATGAGGGGCTTCGGCTGCAACCTCCACTTCGATGCCCCCCAGTGCCCAAGTCCCCTGTCCTACGTCCCACGGCTGTTCACCTTCAACTCGGACCGCATGACCTTCCTGCAGAGGGTGGAGAACGCCCTGGTTTCCCTCCTGGAGCTCAAGTACTGTGATGGTTTCTATGAAGAAGCGCTGAAGTTCTCCTCAGAAGTCCTGCAGAGGGACGTGACCATTAGGGACCTTGTGGACTCTGCTTCCATCTGGCTGCTGAGGTTCGACTTTGTCTTCGAGTACGTCAGGCCCGTGATGCCCAACATGGTCTTCGTTGGAGGAATAAACTGTGCAAAGAAGAAACCCCTGAATAAGGTAAGGCTCCTTCCCTTTCCCACATTTTCCCAAGGAAAATTCACTACACTGCTGCTGGGAAATTGATGGCTATTGGTTATTTTTAATTTTCGGGAATGATTTAAAACCACCAGCTATGTGCAGCTGTTTTCCACTGGCTGAAATCAAACCACCCTGGAGAGGGACCTCCTTGAATTAATAAGGATTTTCTCACAAAAACAGGGATTTCATCTGCCAGCTACTGTCCTCAGTGAATGTGTATTATTCGCCAAGCTGATCCAGTCTGGATTTAATTTTAATGGAATCTGACATATATTTCTTTCATCTGACCGAAACCCCAGAGGCCACGCTCTGGGACTCATATTTTGGTTTTAAGTCCAGGCTCTGCAACGTCAGGTAATTTGCTCTGGTTGTACTTTCCTACCATTCAGTTCCCAAATTGTCTGTCCGTGTTAAGTTGTTCCTGTTTGGGTTGGTGGAACATAAACATCACATTGAAATGGGAGGAAATAACCCTCAAGAGTGTATTTGGTGAATGCAAACCCCAGGTTTTCACACCTATCCCTTGACATTTGCTTTTACCAGGATTGTTCTGCAGGGTCTTCAAAGCTGAGTTAGCAATTCAAAGCCATTTTGTAGTCTCTGAAATATTCACATCGTTTTGTTCCCGGACACAAATCTC
>NW_020956647.1:119431-124487 GCF_003031625.1 Empidonax traillii
CAGCAGGACTCTGCCTCACTTCAGGTCTCTCATTAAGTCTCGGCTTCCTCATGCATCAACTTACTCCAGTGTAGACTCTTCCACGAGCAGCGTGGGAGTCTCCCCACTCCAACAATCTTCCAGAGGTAGCAAGGATTTATTTTTCAGTCTTTTCCCTGCTGAAGGGAGAGAGCAAAAGGGAGGGAGAAAGAGCCCCCCCTTCGAACTTCTCTCTCCTCCGGCTGCCAGCTTTGACCTTGAACACTTGGTTATCTCTCTGCTGGAATTCTTCTGCAGTGCTTTTCATCCAGGCAGTCAGTCCTCTAAAGTTTTTTTTCCTTTACCCTCTTACATGAAAGAAGGGAGAGCTTCAATGCCACACCTGCCCCCGGCCCAGGGCCAGGGGAGGAGAGAGGCCTGGCCCCCACCTGGGGCCTGCTGCTGCTCCTACAGGGCTACCAATTTCAACTGCTCCTAATTTCAACTGCGCCACAGCCTTCTCTTCCGTTCTCTTAAATACGTAATTAGCAAAAGCGTTACTGAACTTTTTGATTGGCTTTTTCTCCGGAAATCCTCCTGGACAAAACCACCTTCAGCCCCAGGGGGCTGGCTGGTGGGCAAAACCATGACAATATCTTTTTCGGGAATTGCAGTGATGGGATTGATAAAATGAACAACTGTAGACAGCAAGAACCTCACTTGTTTACCCAAACTGTAACTTGTAAGGAAACCTGATGTTTCTAACCCTTCAATTTTGTGCCAAACTCGTTTTACAGCCCAACATCCCGGAATAATTTATTGGAAGTGAACTGTTCCTCCTTTGGCGGTTTTCTCGGCTCACGGGGCAGAGGCACGCAGTTCCACGGGGGGTTCTCGGCGCTGGCTGCAGGAGCGGGGCTTTTACGGGTGGCTGGGTTGTCTTGGTGCTGCTTCTGTTTCAGTCCCGGGATGGGCTGGCTCGGTCCAGCACGCTGTGGTGGCGTCGCGGCGGGACGAAGGATGCTGCTTTCGCGGAGTTGTTCGGGGGAGGGAAGCCGTTGGCCGGGAATTTCGCCGTAGCTGATTTTAACCGGTTTGACTCTGTCTTTGCCAATTCCGGCGTGGTCTGAGTTCCTATGTTGGAATGGAACTGTTTTTTAAATGACTTGCCGATGGAAATTTAGTATGTTTAACAGTTTCAGGGTCTCAGGGGAAAGGACGCTGCTAAAGCTGCTCCTACCTTCTGGCGAAGTTGGGTTGACGGTGTCCAACTGACACCGGGACGATGAACTTTAGGCGTTCGCCCGACGCAGAATATCCCAAACCTTCTGCGCTGAAGGTGTCTCCTCTTCACAGAGGTCAACCATGACCAACCGTTGGGCGCCATGTGACGAACATTGATGGTGGACAGGGAGGGGAACTCCAAGCAAGAGGTTTTCCTTTACCTCTAGTCCTGGAGGGGGACCATTCCATGCTCCAGCCCATTTCAGCCCTTCCCACAAAAAACATTTAGGGAAAAGCTCGGCTGGCAGCGGCTCTGCTGGTTCTGGAATGTTCTTTCAGCTCTTCATCCAAGAGAAATCCCCCTGCAAACCCCCACAGGACAAAATAATGTGGCTGGAGACACTTCCTGGTGAGAGTAGAGAGGGAACAAATTCCTTCCAAAGCTTTGCAGCAGCTCTTGTACCTGGACTGCCCTAAAACCTCTGGAAAGGCCCCACCCTCCTGTGCTTCCAGAGGCACTTCCTGGGCTTGGCACTCCTTCTAAAAGGTCTCACAGCCCCCATTCCTCTCTGCAGTGGGGCCTGTTGCACTCCAGCACCTGCTCTCCTGCTCTGGATCTGCAGCAGCTCATGGTGCAGAGGAATGTTCATCCCAGGCAGGCACAGCTCCAGCAGACACCCCCCCACCACTCCAGGGAAGCTCTTCCGTGCCCAATCCTCCCTGGCTCCTCATTCCTGGAGCCCCCAGCACTGCTGCTGGCACAGCCTGCTTCCCTGGGAGCCACCTGGGAACAGGATTGCTGGGAATTCTGGGGCAGCTCAGAGTGTACCATGTGCCACTGCCAGGGCTGGGATGAATCCAGGGCAGGAGATCCCAAACCCAGGAAAGGGATCCTCAGAGCACTCCAATAAATCCAGGAAGCAGATCCCAAACCCCTCTAATAAATCCATGACAGGAGATCCCACAATCCCTCCAATAAACCCATGACAGGAGATCCCAAACCCATGGCAGGAGGTCCCCAAACCCATGAGAAGGATCCCAAACCCCTCTAATAAATCCAGGGCAGGAGATCCCAAATCCTTCTAATAAATCCATGGCAGGAGATCCCAAATCCTTCTAATAAATCCATAGCAGGAGATCCCAAAGCCGCTGCCATCTTTATCGGGGGCGTCGTGCAGGGCACACCAGGAGCAGGGGGAGCTCCTTCCCTGGACACACTCCATCCCCTCAGTGTCCTTTCTGCCCTCCCAGCACAGCCCTTCTCCCTTGGGATTGTCAATCCATCCCCTCAGATCCGTGACTTCTCACCCCGATCCGGCGTTCCCGCTGTGCCCTGGCTCACGTGTGAGCAGCCAGCGACCCTTATCTCGCCCTGCCTTGAACCCAGTGAAGTTTGATTTGTCCATAAATCCTTTTTGGGGATACCCAGCCAAAGGGAGGGAGTCTCTGGAAAGATCCCAGCACCACCAAGGTACTGATTAACTTTACCCACCCCTCACCTAAAGGGAACCATGAGGAAAGTTCATCCCGCAGCAGGAAGGAAGGAAGGGCAGGACATTCCCTCTACAGCAAAGAAGCAAATCCCCTCTTCACAAAAATATATAAATTAGCCCTTCTTGTGAGAAAATGCTGTTTGTTAAACTGGTCAACTTCCCTATGACCACAAAACTCAAGTATTTTGTGTTCTGCCAAAAACCTGCTGTCAGCCACTTTTCCAGGAGTTTCTCCCCACAAAGAAATAATTCCAGGTGCTGGTAAAATGGAAGGGAAAAATTAAGGAAAAGATGAGGAAAAGATGAGGAAAACAATATATAATTAAATTTTGGTGGGTTGAAGGAGGGGAGAGAAGCTGTGTGCCTGAGGGACAGCCATGGCTCTAAAAACCCCGGGCTGTGCTATTTTCCCATCTTATTCCATCATCAGTTTGGGCATTGATGACATCAAAAGCAATGGGGTGAGGCTGAAAAATCGTGCTTGTGCTGATGCTGCTGGTTGGCCCAGTCAGGGCTGAGCCCTGGGCTCTGTCCTGGGTCTCTGGTGGTTGTTGGAACACCATCAGGCTCTGTTCTAGGCCTGCTGGGGAGGGGTTGGCAACCAGCTGTGGAACAGCTGTGTGAAGCCTGAACTTGGGCTTCACCTCCACAGACTTTCAAAAGAGAATAAAAGAAAAACAAACCACCCGCAATCCAAAGTGGTGAATTATTAACGAAGGGATTATCTTGAAGGAAAGTGCAACACCCATCACTTCCCTTCAAAAGCGCCTTCCAGCCACAGCCTGCAGCAGAAGCCTCTCCTGCCACGGCCACGGGAACATGGCTCTGAGGTTCTGCCCTTCCTGCATTTTCCTCCTCCTCCTCCTCCTCCTGCCCGGCCCCTCGGCCGGGGGGAAGCTGCTGGTGGTGCCCATGGTGGGGAGCCACTGGCTGAGCATGAAGGAGGTGGTGGAGAAGCTGAGCCAGCGGGGCCACGAGGTGGTGGTGGTGATGCCGGAGGTGGCCTGGCAGATGGAGACCTCGCAGGCCTACAAGGTGGTCACGTACCCGGTGACGCAGACGCTGGAGGAGCTGGACGGTTCCTTCCGTGACTATGTGGACACCCACCTGAAGGACCTGCCCTTCCCCCTGAACGCCCTGGAAATGTACAGGAGCTCGGTGCACGTCTTCAGCACCTTCTTCGGCCAGTGCAAGGACCTGTTCCGCAGCCAGGAGACCCTGAGGGTGCTGAACCAGACTGGGTTCGATGCCATGCTGACTGACCCCCTCTTCTTGTGTGGGGCCACTCTTGCCAACTACCTCTCCCTCCCCTTCGTGTTCTTCATGAGGGGTTTCGGCTGCAACCTCCACTTCGATGCCCCCCAGTGCCCAAGTCCCCTGTCCTACGTCCCACGGCTGTTCACCTTCAACTCGGACCGCATGACCTTCCTGCAGAGGGTGGAGAATGCCCTGGTTTCCCTCCTGGAGCTCAAGTACTGCGATGGTTACTATGCAGAAGCGCTGAAGTTCTCCTCGGAAGTCCTGCAGAGGGACGTGACCATTAGGGACCTTGTGGACTCTGCTTCCATCTGGCTGCTGAGGTTCGACTTTGTCTTCGAGTACGTCAGGCCCGTGATGCCCAACATGGTCTTCGTCGGAGGAATAAACTGTGCTGACAAGAAACCCCTGAATAAGGTAAGGCTCCTTCCCTTTCCCGCGTTTTCCCGAGGAAAATTCCCTAAGAAATTACTCCTTCCCTTCTGAACTGTGCTCACACAATATCCCTGCACAGTCTTGGACCTGAAGGGGTGGTTTCTTCCAGTAGCAGCATGGATCCCACACACGGATCCCAACATCCCACCCGGGCCGTCTCACTCCAGCGTAGGTTTTCTTCAGGGTCACAAATCTTCAGCAGGACTCTGCCTCACTTCAGGTCTCTCATTAAGTCTCGGCTTCCTCATGCATCAACTTACTCCAGTGTAGACTCTTCCACGAGCAGCGTGGGAGTCTCCTCACTCCAACAATCTTCCAGATGTAGCAAGGATTTATTTTTCAGTTTTTTCCCTGCTGAAGGGAGAGAGCAAAAGGGAGGGAGAAACAGCCCCCCCTTCGAACTTCTCTCTCCTCCGGCTGCCAGCTTTGACCTTGAACACTTGGTTATCTCTGTGCCGGAATTCTTCTGCAGTGCTTTTCATCCAGGCAGTCAGTCCTCTAAAGTTTTTTTCCTTTACCCTCTCACATGAAAGAAGGGGGAGCATCAGTGCTCCCCCAGGGCCGGGGGAGGAGAGAGGCCTGGCCCCTACCTGGGGCCTGCTGCCACTCCTACAGGGCTACCAATTTCAACTGCTCCCAAATTCAACTGCTTCTAATTTCAACTGCTCCTAATTTCAACTGCTCCTAAT
>NW_020956647.1:127845-142481 GCF_003031625.1 Empidonax traillii
AAACCCACCCGCAATCGAAAGCAATGAATTATTAACGAAGGGATTATCTCGAAGCAAAGTGCAACACCCATCACTTCCCCTCAAAAGCGCCTTCCAGCCACAGCCTGAAGCAGAAGCCTTTCCATCAGTCATAGGAAGATGGCTCTGAGGTTCTGCCCTTCCTGCATTTTCCTCCTCCTCCTCCTCCTCCTCCTGCCCGGCCCCTCGGCCGGGGGGAAGCTGCTGGTGGTGCCCATGGTGGGGAGCCACTGGCTGAGCATGCAGAAGGTGGTGGAGAAGCTGAGTCAGCGGGGCCACGAGGTGGTGGTGGTGGTGCCGGAGGTGGCCTGGCATTTGGAGACCTCACAGGCCTACAAGGTGGTCACGTACCCGGTGACGCAGACCCCGGAGGAGGTGGAGGACGTCTTCCGAGACTACTTGGATGCCCACCTGAAGGGCCTGCCCTTCCCCCTGAACGCCCTGGAGGTGTACAGGAGCTCGGTGAAAATATACAACATCCTCTTGGGCCAGTGCAAGGACCTGTTCCGCACCCAGGAGACCCTGAGGGCGCTGAACCAGACCGGGTTTGATGCTGTGCTGACCGACCCCGCCTTCTTCTGCGGGGTGACGCTCGCCAACTACCTCTCCCTCCCCTTCGTGTTCTTCATGAGGGCCTTGGACTGCAACCTCCACTTCGAGGCCCCCCAGTGCCCAAGTCCCCTGTCCTACGTCCCACGGCTGTTCACCTTCAACTCGGACCGCATGACCTTCCTGCAGAGGGTGGAGAACGCCCTGGTTTCCCTCCTGGGACTCAAGTACTGTGATGGTTTCTATGCAGAAGCGCTGAAGTTCTCCTCAGAAGTCCTGCAGAGGGACGTGACCGTCAAGGACCTTTTGGCCTCTGCTTCCATTTGGCTGATGAGGTTCGACTTTGTCTTCGAGTACGCCAGGCCCGTGATGCCCAACATGGTCTTTGTCGGAGGAATAAACTGTGTTGACAAGAAACCCCTGAATAAGGTAAGGCTCCTATTTCCTGCGAATCCTGCATTTTCCCAAGGAAAATTCACTACACTGCTGCTGGGAAATTGATGGCTATTGGTTATTTTTAATTTTCGGGAATGATTTAAAACCACCAGCTTTGGGCAGCTGTTTTCCACTGGCTGAAATCAAACCACCCTGGAGAGGGACCTCCTTGAATTAATAAGGATTTTCTCACAAAAACAGGGATTTCATCTGCCAGCTACTGTCCTCAGTGAATGTGTATTATTCGCCAAGCTGATCCAGTCTGGATTTAATTTTAATGGAATCTGACATATATTTCTTTAATCTGACCGAAACCCCAGAGGCCACGCTCTGGGACTCATATTTTGGTTTTAAGTCCAGGCTCTGCAACGTCAGTTAATTTGCTCTGGTTGTACTTTCCTACCATTCAGTTCCCAAATTGTCTGTCCGTGTTAAGTTGTTCCTGTTTGGGTTGGTGGAACATAAACACCACATTGAAATGGGAGGAAATAACCCTCAAGAGTGTATTTGGTGAATGCAAACCCCAGGTTTTCACACCTATCCCTTGACATTTGCTTTTACCAGGGTTGTTCTGCAGGGTCTTCAAAGCTGAGTTAGCAATTCAAAGCCATTTTGTAGTCTCTGAAATATTCACATCGTTTTGTTCCCGGACACAAATCTCTTCCCTAGGAAACTACTCCTTCCATTCTGAACTGTGCTCACACAATATCCCTGCACAGTCTTGGAGCTGAAGGGGTGGTTTCTTCCAGTAGCAGCATGGATCCCACACACGGATCCCAACATCCCACCCGGGCCGTCTCGCTCCAGTGCAGGTTTTCTTCAGGGTCACAAATCTTCAGCAGGACTCTGCCTCACTTCAGGTCTCTCATTAAGTCTCGGCTTCCTCATGCATCAACTTACTCCAGTGTAGACTCTTCCACGAGCAGCGTGGGAGTCTCCTCACTCTAACAATCTTCCAGAGGTAGCAAGGATTTATTTTTCAGTCTTTTCCCTGCTGAAGGGAGAGAGCAAAAGGGAGGGAGAAACAGCCCCCCCTTCGAACTTCTCTCTCCTCCGGCTGCCAGCTTTGACCTTGAACACTTGGTTCTCCCTGTGCCGGAATTCTTCTGCAGTGCTTTTCATCCAGGCAGTCAGTCCTCGAAAGTTTTTTTCCTTTACCCTCTCACATGAAAGAAGGGGGAGCATCAGTGCTCCCCCAGGGCCGGGGGAGGAGAGAGGCCTGGCCCCTACCTGGGGCCTGCTGCCACTCCTACAGGGCTACCAATTTCAANGCAAAAGCGTTACTGAACTTTTTGATTGGCTTTTTCTCCGGAAACCCACCTGGACAAAACCACCTTCAGCCCCAGGGCATCAGTGACATCAAAAGCAATGGGGTGAGGCTGAAAAATCGTGCTTGTGCTGATGCTGCTGGTTGGCCCAGTCAGGCCTGAGCCCTGGGTTCTGTCCTGGATCTCTGGTGCTTGTTGGAACACCATCAGGTCTGTTCTAGGCCTGCTGGGGAGGAGTTTGACACCGGCTGTGGAACAGCTGTGTGAAGCCTGAACTTGGGCTTCACCTTCACAGATCTGCCCCTCAGCTGCCCCCTCTGCCCCTCACCCCCTGTGGAGATTCCTGCCTGTTCAGGCCATGAAGGGTCATGGTTCGACTTTCAAAAGAGAATAAAAGAAAAACAAACGACCCGCAATCCAAAGTGGTGAATTATTAACGAAGGGATTATCTCGAAGCAAAGTGCAACACCCATCACTTCCCCTCAAAAGCGCCTTCCAGCCACAGCCTGCAGCAGAAGCCTCTCCTGCCACGACCACAAGGAAGATGGCTCTGAGGTTCTGCCCTTCCTGCATTTTCCTCCTCCTCTTCCTCCTCCTGCCCGGCCCCTTGGCCGGGGGGAAGCTGCTGGTGGTGCCCATGATGGGGAGCCACTGGCTGAGCATGCAGAAGGTGGTGGAGAAGCTGAGCCAGCGGGGCCACGAGGTGGTGGTGGTGGTGCCGGAGGTGACCTGGAATTTGAAGACCTCGCAGGCCTACAAGGTGGTCACGTACCCGGTGACGCAGACGCCAGAGGAGATGGAGGACGTCTTCCGCAACTACATGTATGCCCACCTGAAGGGCCTGCCCTTCCCCCTGAACGCCCTGGAAGTTTACAGGAGCTCGGTGGAAATCTACAACGCCTTCTTTAGCCAGTGCAAGGACCTGTTCCGCAGCCAGGAGACCCTGAGGGCGCTGAACCAGACCGGGTTCGATGCTGTGCTGACCGACCCCATTTTCTTCTGCGGGGTGACACTCGCCAACTACCTCTCCCTCCCCTTCGTCTTCTTCATGAGGGCCTTGGACTGCAACCTTGACTTCGAGGCCTCCCAGTGCCCAAGTCCCCTGTCCTACGTCCCACGGCTGTTCACCTTCAACTCGGACCGCATGACCTTCCTGCAGAGGGTGGAGAACGCCCTGGTTTCCCTCCTGGGACTCAAGTACTGCGATGGTTACTATGCAGAAGCGCTGAAGTTCTCCTCGGAAGTCCTGCAGAGGGACGTGACCATCAAGGACCTTTTGGCCTCTGCTTCCATCTGGCTGATGAGGTTTGACTTTGTCTTCGAGTACGCCAGGCCCGTGATGCCCAACATGGTCTTCGTCGGAGGAATAAACTGTGTTGACAAGAAACCCCTGAATAAGGTAAGGCTCCTTTTTCCTGCGAATCCTGCATTTTCCCAAGGAAAATTCACTACACTGCTGCTGGGAAATTGATCACTACTGGTCATCTTTAGTTTCTGGGAATGATTTAAAACCACCAGCTATGTGCAGCTGTTTTCCACAGGCTGAAATCAACCCTGTAGAGAGATTTCCTTGAATTAATGAGGATTTTCTCACAAAAACAGGGATTTCATCTGCCAGCTACTGTCCTCAGTGAATGTGTATCATTCGCCAAGCTGATCCAGTCTGGATTTAATTTTAATGAAAACTGACATATATTTCTTTAATCTGACCGAAACCCCAGAGGCCACGCTCTGGGACTCATACTTTGGTTTTAAGTCCAGGCTCTGCAACGTCAGTTAATTTGCTTTGGTTGTACTTTCCTACCATTCAGTTCCCAAATTGTCTGTCCGTGTTAAGTTGTTCCTGTTTGGGTTGGTGGAACATAAACATCACATTGAAATGGGAGGAAATAACCCTCAAGAGTGTATTTGGTGAATGCAAACCCCAGGTTTTCACACCTATCCCTTGACATTTGCTTTTACCAGGGTTGTTCTGCAGGGTCTTCAAAGCTGAGTTAGCAATTCAAAGCCATTTTGTAGTCTCTGAAATATTCACATCGTTTTGTTCCCGGACACAAATCTCTTCCCTAAGAAATTACTCCTTCCCTTCTGAACTGTGCTCACACAATATCCCTGCACAGTCTTGGAGCTGAAGGGGTGGTTTCTTCCAGTAGCAGCATGGATCCCACACACGGATCCCAACATCCCACCCGGGCCGTCTCGCTCCAGTGCAGGTTTTCTTCAGGGTCACAAATCTTCAACAGGACTCTGCCTCACTTCAGGTCTCTCATTAAGTCTCGGCTTCCTCATGCATCAACTTACTCCAGTGTAGACTCTTCCACGAGCAGCGTGGGAGTCTCCTCACTCCAACAATCTTCCAGAGGTAGCAGGGATTTATTTTTCAGTCTTTTCCCTGCTGAAGGGAGAGAGCAAAAGGGAGGGAGAAACAGCCCCCCCTTTGAACTTCTCTCTCCTCCGGCTGCCAGCTTTGACCTTGAACACTTGGTTCTCCCTGTGCCGGAATTCTTCTGCAGTGCTTTTCATCCAGGCAGTCAGTCCTCTAAAGTTTTTTTTCTTTACCCTCTTACATGAGAGAAGGGGGAGCATCAGTGCTCCCCCAGGGCCGGGGGAGGAGAGAGGCCTGGCCCCTACCTGGGGCCTGCTGCCACTCCTACAGGGCTACCAATTTCAACTGCTCCCAATTTCAACTGCTCCCAATTTCAACTGCTCCTAATTTCAACTGCGCCACAGCCTTCTCTTCCATTCTCTTAAATACGTAATTAGTAAAAGCATTACTGAACTTTTGGATTGGCTTTTTCTCCGGAAACCCACCTGGACAAAACCACCTTCAGCCCCAGGGCATCAGTGACATCAAAAGCAATGGGGTGAGGCTGAAAAATCGTGCTTGTGCTGATGCTGCTGGTTGGCCCAGTCAGGCCTGAGCCCTGGGTTCTGTCCTGGATCTCTGGTGCTTGTTGGAACACCATCAGGTCTGTTCTAGGCCTGCTGGGGAGGAGTTTGACACCGGCTGTGGAACAGCTGTGTGAAGCCTGAACTTGGGCTTCACCTCCACAGATCTGCCCCTCAGCTGCCCCCTCTGCCCCTCACCCCCTGTGGAGATTCCTGCCTGTTCAGCCCTTGGAGGGTCACGGTTCGACTTTCAAAACAGAATTAAAAAAAAAACAAACGACCCGCAATCGAAAGCAATGAATTATTAACGAAGGGATTATCTCGAAGCAAAGTGCAACACCCATCACTTCCCTTCAAAAGCACCTTCCAGCCACAGCCTGCAGCAGAAGCCTCTCCTGCCACGGCCACGGGAACATGGCTCTGAGGTTCTGCCCTTCCTGCATTTTCCTCCTCCTCCTCCTCCTCCTCCTGCCCGGCCCCTTGGCCGGGGGGAAGCTGCTGGTGGTGCCCATGATGGGGAGCCACTGGCTGAGCATGCAGAAGGTGGTGGAGAAGCTGAGCCAGCGGGGCCACGAGGTGGTGGTGGTGGTGCCAGAGGTGACCTGGAATTTGAAGACCTCGCAGGCCTACAAGGTGGTCACGTACCCGGTGACGCAGACCCCGGAGGAGGTGGAGGACGTCTTCCGCGACTACATGTATGCCCACATGAGGGGCCTGCCCTTCCCCCTGAACGCCCTGGGAGTGTACAGGAGCTCGGTGGAAATCTACAACGCCTTCTTTAGCCAGTGCAAGGACCTGTTCCGCAGCCAGGAGACCCTGAGGGCGCTGAACCAGACCGGGTTCGATGCTGTGCTGACCGACCCCATTTTCTTCTGCGGGGTGACGCTCGCCAACTACCTCTCCCTCCCCTTCGTGTTCTTCATGAGGGGCTTGGACTGCAACCTCGACTTCGATGCCTCCCAGTGCCCAAGTCCCCTGTCCTACGTCCCACGGCTGTTCACCTTCAACTCGGACCGCATGACCTTCCTGCAGAGGGTGGAGAACGCCCTGGTTTCCCTCCTGGGACTCAAGTACTGCGATGGTTACTACGCAGAAGCGCTGAAGTTCTCCTCGGAAGTCCTGCAGAGGGACGTGACCGTCAAGGACCTTTTGGCCTCTGCTTCCATCTGGCTGATGAGGTTCGACTTTGTCTTCGAGTATGCCAGGCCCGTGATGCCCAACATGGTCTTTGTCGGAGGAATAAACTGTGTTGACAAGAAACCCCTGAATAAGGTAAGGCTCCTATTTCCTGCAAATCCTGCATTTTCCCGAGGAAAATTCACTACACTGCTGCTGGGAAATTGATCACTACTGGTCATCTTTAGTTTCTGGGAATGATTTAAAACCACCAGCTATGGGCAGCTGTTTTCCACTGGCTGAAATCAAACCACCCTGTAGAGAGATCTCCTTGAATTAATGAGGATTTTCTCACAAAAACAGGGATTTCATCTGCCAGCTACTGTCCTCAGTGAATGTGTATTATTCGCCAAGCAGATCCAGTCTGGATTTAATTTTAATGGAATCTGATATATATTTCTTTAATCTGACCAAAACCCCAGAGGCCACGCTCTGGAACTCATATTTTGGTTTTAAGTCCAGGCTCTGCAACGTCAGTTAATTTGCTTTGGTTGTACTTTCCTACCATTCAGTTCCCAAATTGTCTGTCCGTGTTAAGTTGTTCCTGTTTGGGTTGGTGGAACATAAACATCACATTGAAATGGGAGGAAATAACCCTCAAGAGTGTATTTGGTGAATGCAAACCCCAGGTTTTCACACCTATCCCTTGACATTTGCTTTTACCAGGATTGTTCTGCAGGGTCTTCAAAGCTGAGTTAGCAATTCAAAGCCATTTTGTAGTCTCTGAAATATTCACATCGTTTTGTTCCTGGACACAAATCTCTTCCCTAGGAAACTACTCCTTCCCTTCTGAACTGTGCTCACACAATATCCCTGCACAGTCTTGGACCTGAAGGGGTGACTTTTTGCTTCCTTCTTTCAGGTTTCTTTTATGCTCTTTCACAGGCTTATGCAGAGCCCACTAAATCTGACAAATAAGAATAGCCTTGACAAATAACATTATAAACTAGAATATTAGAATAACTAAGTAACTAAGGCATTCTTTCACTTTAGACTCAAAGGCTGGCACTAGTTTGAGATTTAAGAGGGAAATTCTTGCTGATTGCATGGCATTTACTCTGCATCTTGAGGATCTCAGAGCTGCAAAGAATCTGTAGGTTTGCTACAAGGGCAGAGCCATCCTGCCCTCATTTTCTACAGAATGATCTCTCACCGAATATTTTATCTCTAGACCTGCCACCTTCTGTCTTCACACTCTCAGCAGGTGAAAATCGCATGTTCCAGACCTGGAAAAACCTTGTGTATTCCTCCTCTCTGCCTTTTTTAGCCCCATTTTCTGCAGACAGTTACTTACTTAAACAGCTGGTTAACTGCAAACATTCAAATAAACCCCAGATTTAAGTAGGTGGTTACTCAAACAAAAAAAAAATGCAGCTGAAAAGAAAGAAAAAAAAAAAAAAAGCCCCTTGTCCCTCCAAAGCACAAGGATGGAGAGCCCAGGTCCTGTTTTGAAACCCTCCAGGCAGACCCAGGAGCGCGTGGGGAGCTCTGGTAAAGGAACCTTCCTAACTGGTCCTTCCAAATGAAAGGGAATGTCTCAGCCTGGCAGTGCTGCTCCAACCAGGTTCATCCCAGCTTGCTCCCCCCCACATCCCTGCACCTCCCGTGGTTTGCAGGAGAGATAGTGAAGGAAGCTGTAAAACACAAAAATCCCCTCCAGAAAAATCCCCTCCTGCCTCAGGAACTTCATCTTAAAGCTAAGTTAAAATTTAAAAAGAAACGAAATTCAAACCACTTCTCTAACGTGAGTCTAAAGGCACGATGTCTGAGAGAGGGCTGTGGAAAAAGTCTGTGAAGGGTTTAAGAGTGTTGTATTTATTTACAAATATCAAACACATTGATATTTGCTGTACAAATATTTGTAATAGTTCCAATTACAGTTACATGGACAGCCCTAAATGTCACCTGTCTGTTAGGGCAGTCATTCATTTCAGGATAATATACTATCACTTCCACATCATTTTTAGTTCCAGCTTAGGAAAGAGCTGCAGCTTAGGAAACAATCTGTGCTGTGCGATCTCCTCCCTGCTGTTTCTTGCCCTCACAGAGGTTTCAATGACTTTCCAACTCACAGAATTGCTTCTGTGGGCTGTTTTTCCTCTGAAGTCCTGCTGGCCAAACTAAATCCTGTCTTACCCTGTGCAGGCAAAATGCCAGGGCAGGAAAAACCTGAGGGGGAAATCAGGCAGGTTCACATCAGCAACCACCAACCTGCACTTGCCAGAGCTTGCTCAGCATCCAAAAAAACAAAAAAGAAAGGGTTGGTTTCAACTGCACAAGGATTCCTCCAGGGATAAGCCTGATCCATCATCCAGAGACCTGGGAAATCAAATTACATCGAATCCCAGCATGGGTTGGGTTGGGAGGGACCTTAAAGCTCATCCACCCCACAGGCAGGGACACCTTCCACCAGCCCAGGATGCTCCAAGCCCCATCCAGCCCGGCCTTGGACACTTCCAGGGATCCACAGCTTCTCTGGGCATCGCTCTGGGATTTGAGCAACCTCTCCCTGCTTGCAGGGCCTGGAGCACAAGCTGGGGCATCAATCTCACCCCACAGGAGGAAAACAAATCCTGGTTTTTGTGGAACCAACCCTTCCAGGCAGCCTGGAAAACATTTGGGTTTAGCTGTAGTTTTAGAGCTGCTGAGATATCCACTTTCCACCCTTTTTTCCTTAATCCCCCTGTTGGCTGCTCAGAAATCCACACATCCCAGGGACGAGCAGTCGGGGGGAGTTTTAGGACAGTGTCAACTCCCCAAAGCCAGCTCAGAGACACCCTGTCCCATCTGAGAGGAGAACAAACCCACAGTCTGGGGTCACCCAGGCCTGGTTTAACACAAACCTGACATCCTTTAGTCCCCCCCGGGGAAGGTTTTCCTCCAAGCAGGCCCATGGCTCTCACTCCTGGAACCCTCAGCTCACCAGACCCCAATTTGCACATAAATCAGGAGCACCACACCCTTCAGAGCTGAAAGGGCTGCAGGTGCCCTTTGCTCCTGCTAATGAAAAGCAAACACAGGGAAACTTTGCACGTTAGTTTAAAATATTGACCAGGCTGTTAATTGTCTCAGTAATAATTACCCAGCTTCGATCTGACCTGCACTAACCTAGAACTTCATCCTTTCTTACCTCTAATCTGATTTTTTTTTTTTCTTTAATTCTGCCCCTCCTGTTACTGCCTCACCTTTACCACAGTTTTTGCTCTGGTGGTCTGGTACAAAAAGTCTGTGGAGTCCATTAAGAAAGTGTAGCAATACCATCAGAGATTCATCCTCTTACAGTCAAGGCAAGAAGAACTTTCATTGGCTGTTTTCAGCCGCCTGATTTTGCTGAAAATCTTTGAGTCCAGAGCAAAAAACACACCAAGGAGCAAGTTCCAAATGAATTTGGTCAGCTCTTGTCACAGCAGTTGCAATAAACCCTTTTGCCTCCAAATTTGCAGCATTTCATGAGAATTAATCATAGATCTGGTCAGTCTCACACCTTCAGTCTGGGCTCTCTCCCAAACATCTCACATTTTTGGTCCTGTCTAAAAAATTGCTTTTTTCCACATCTAAAGGTGGTTCCTCCTTCTCAGTGGGACACAGTGGAGCTTCTCAGAGCAGTCTCAGCACCCTCTGGGTGTCTGCTGAGACAGACCCTGTTCTCCAAGGCTGTGTGAGGGTTTGCTTCTCCACCCTGAAGGTGTTGGGAATCCCACCACCACCGAGAGAAAAAACGGGAAAGCCTTTGTGCCTGGTGGTGGTTTTGCACCAGCTCTTTTCTTCTCAAGGACATCTTCCTTAGCACCACCCAAAGAGACTTCACCACCCATCAAAAGTCTTTGGTCTGGCACTACTTTTACTCAGATCCCAGAACATTCCTCCAGCAAAGCCCTGAGGGCCTCAGGGCACTGCAGGGAATTTCAAGGCTGGGCTGCTGCTCAGAGGGAAACATGGGAGAGGGAAGGTGAGCTTGGAGCTCAGGGCTGAAGAGCCCAGGAGACACCTGGACATGGTTGCTGATGTGTCTGTGAAAGGAGGAGAGAGCCCAGAGGTCTGGTTTGGTGGCTGGGGTTTTCCATGTGTATGTGTGCTGTTAGTGGGATCAGGGAAAGGTATCACACCTCCTCTGAAATTCTGCTTTGTTCACAGCCCATAGAAAGGGTTGGCAAGGCCATGACCAGAGGCCATGGCTCCTTCTTTGTGTCCCAAAAGGCTTGTTCCACTCTCCTTTCCCTTTGTTTACCCTGAGCCCAGCATTTAGTTCCTCTTTTTTTTGGTCTAGTACCATGAGGGGAAAAAAGCCAAACAGGATTGTTCTGCTCCTCCTCAGCTCTGGGACTGCCTGATACATCCTGGGGGCTGTGATCTTGTCAGAAGAGTTGCAGGTTTGACTGCTCCCAGAGGGTGGGGATTTAACAGGAGCCTTGTGTTCTCAGCGGGGTTAGCCCATGAAGGAGACGGTGCTGCAGTTTCCAGCCCTTCTGCAGGGTGTGTTTGAAGGGCTGCCCTTCGAAAGCAAAAGCAGGTTTGTTGTGTCAGGAGGTGTGTAATCCAGGAGGGAGCAGTTAGTGACCTGCTGAGCCGCTTGGATCCTCAGGATCAGATGGGATCCACGCTGGGGTGATGAGGGAGCTGGCAGAAGAGCTCACCAAGCTGCTCTCCATCATTTCCCAAGTCAGGGTTGCACTTGATGATCTCGGAGGTCTTTTCCAACCCGGCTGATTCTTTGATTCTGTGATTCTCTGATTTCCCAAGTCAGTGGTCTTATCCACAATTATCACTGCAAGATGCCAGCCCTGCTCTTGGTTTCGTGGAGGAAGGAAGGTGCTGACAGACTTCCAAGCTTAACCATTAACAGAGAGCCCGAATGTTTTTCCAAGGACACTGCGCTTCCCTTTCATTACACCGACACGTGCGATATTGCAGGCTAATCCCAACAGTGATGGGAAGTTAAATATTTCTTTCTGTGGTCAATAAGTTCCCTGCTTAGCTTGCACGGACCTGCCTATAAAGGAGTGCGCTGGAGCCCCACGGAGCAGAACCCTCTGCTTCCCTTCCACCGCAATGGCTCTCCCCTCCCAGCGCTTTCTCGGCCGGACGAGCCTCCTGCTTCTCCTGGCGTGGTCCTTCATCCTCGCTGAAGGCGGGAAGATCCTGGTGATCCCTCAGGACGGGAGCCACTGGCTCAGCATGCGCCCGGTGGTGGAGAAGCTCCGGCAGAAGGGCCACGAGGTGGTGGTGGTGGTGCCCTCCACGAGCCTGTACATGACGTCGAAGGAGCCTCAGAACTACACCGTGAGGGTCTACCCCGCCCCCTACCCGGACGGGTATTTGGCTACCGAGCTCAAGTCCTTCATCGACGCTCATTTCACCGGAGGATCTGTTCTGAACCTCATTATTGCCTCGTACCGGAGCACGGTAGAGCTGTCCAAGATCTTCTTCATGAACTGCGAGAGCCTCCTGCATGAGCAAGACCTGATGCGGGAGCTGGCGGAGAGCGAGTTCGACGTGGTGTTCACGGATCCCATCCTCATGTGTGGGCCCGTGGTGGCCGAGTACCTTGCGGTCCCTTCCGTCTACTTCCTGCGGGGCTTTCCCTGTGGGATGGATTTCGATGCCACCCAGTGCCCAAACCCTCCTTCCTACATCCCCAGGTTCTTCCTGTACTATTCAGACACCATGACCTTTGCCCAGCGCGTGAAGAACATGCTGGTGCATCTCCTGGAGCTCTTTTACTGTAAGCCAATATACGCTAAAATGGAAGAACTTGCACATGAGGTGTTGAAGAAGAAGGTGACAGCCACAGAGCTTCTGAGCCATGGGTCATTTTGGCTGATGAGATACGATTTTGTGTTTGAGTTCCCAAGACCAGTGATGCCCAACATGGCTTTTATTGGAGGGATAAACTGTCAGCAGAAGAAAAAACTCTCTCAGGTATTACTTTTGTTGTTGTTGTTGTTGTTTGTTTGTTTCTGGTGAAAAGGCAAAAACATAAATAGGAAAACAGAGTCGTAGAATCACAGAATGGTTTGGGTTGGAAGGAACCTGGAAGGTCATCTCACTTGGCAGGGATGCCACTCCCATCCCTACATCAAATCCCACCTGAAAAGATCTTGGTGTTTAAAGATAAAAAGCTAATGACAAGTCCTGCATGAGGCAAAAGTGGGACTTTCTAATATCCAGCACTCAGGTTATACCATTTCCTGGCGATCCTAAAGCCACATCAGGCCTAATGATGAGAATTTACACGATGTGTAACTTTTATGCAAATGTTAAACTCTTGTTGAACTGAAGCTCACCTTGGTTTTGGTGTCCTCCCTTATCAGTAGGAACTGTCTGTCTATACTTCCATATATCCCTTCTCCTTTCATCCACACTGAAGGTTATAGGGCTTAAGTTTTACCCATTCACCGTCTTTTTTTCTGCCACAACCATCTGCCAGACTGATTCCCTTCCACGCTGTTGTGTCATGGTGTCACTATCAAAACAAATGCTCCCCCCCTTCTTTTTTATCCTCCCCTTCTTTTACAGGTATTGAATTAGCTTTGAAGCTTTTCTGGGTGTTTTCTGTAAATTCCAGTTTGGGCTTTTGGGTATCAGCCTTCTGGTGTTCCTTCAACAGCTTGTCAGGGCAACTGGTGTGTTTTCCGTGCAGCTCCTTCCTCTGAGCTGTTTGAAACTTCCCACTATGTTAATCCATGCTGTGAACTACCAAAGCTGAGACAGTGTGGGTGATGGAGCTGCTCCTTTTGGAGGGCAGGTTCCTGGGGAGGGCAGAAAGCTGGGAAGAGAAAACTCCACCAGGGCTGTGGAGCCCTGAACGCCCTGCAGGTGGGAGCTCCATCCAAAGGCACCTGCCCTGCCACCTACTTCTAAACTTGTAAACTTTAATGAGAGGTTATCACCAACTTTTAAAGCCCCAGCAATTCATAGCCAGGAGGGACCTGGATTGAACCGGGTCGACATTGGCCCTTGAACAACTCATGGCTTGGTGAATCGGCAGCGTGTTGTTGGATCGTGTTATCGGAGGTACAACGGTGAACTGCTGTTTCACAACCTCATTTTAGAGCTGACAAAATAAGGGGTTAGGTGAAGGTTGTGTGGAGAGGTGAGGGGAGGCTTCCTGTTGGCTGCTTCCCTCAGAAAAAAAAAAAAAAAAATGGAAGCTTGCATTAATGGAAAGAAATTGAATTTTTCTCAGTGGTGCCCAATGGTTTGGGTTATGAAAAACAAAACAAAAACCCCAAACCCAGGTATTTCAACACTGATTTCCCATATTTATCTCGAAGTTGTATTTCACTGTGCAACTCGCTCTGGTCAGTAAATGTCAGGGTGGTGGCTGAGGGCAAGAAGGGGAGTCTGAGGTGTCTCAGCTCGCGTGAGTGAAGGTGACACGCCTTGCTCGGCTCACGTGGAGCCACCTTTGCAGCACAGACCCGACCTTTCCCTTTTATGATGCTGAATCACCTGCTGTGGCTCCGTTGCGTGCAGACCTGTGAACACCTGGATCAGGAGTCAAGTGCAAGGGCAGAGGGAGCAGTGGGAGTGGTTCCAGGCGGGAGGCTGGCGCGGGTGGGGCACGGCTACAAAAGCCCCAGAGCCAGCCCCGGCCTCTCGGTGTGTGGGCTCCTCTCTGGGCAGCTCCCGACATGCTGCGGGCACTGCTGCTCCCCTTCCTGTGCCTCCTGGGTCCTGCCAGCGCTGGGAAGCTGCTGGTGATCCCCATGGAGGGCAGCCACTGGCTCAGCATGAGGGAAGTGCTGGCAGAGCTGAACAAGAGAGGGCACGAAATTGTGGTTCTGGCCCCGGACAACAAGATGCTCATCGACTCCTCGGACGTCTATGAGTTGAAAACCTACCCTGTCCCCATCAAGAAGGAAGAGATGGAAGCCCTGGTGCGCTCCTTTGGTTCGAGGTGCTTTAGTGAAGAGCCCTTCCTGATCAGGTTTTGGAATATTCTGAAAGATTCCCGGAAGAGCGGCAACATGTTCGAATCCACCTGCAGAGCCCTGCTGTACAACGAGGAGGTGATGAAATACATCCAAGACAGCAAATTTGACGCCATCTTCACGGACCCCTTCAACCCCTGCGGGCAGATCATTGCCGTCCACTTCTCCATCCCCAGCATCTTCTTCATGAGGGGAGTGCCGTGTAACATCGACATCCAGGCTGCCCAGGGCCCCGACCCGCCGTCCTACGTCCCGCGCATGTTCTCCCTCCTCACGGACCGCATGACCTTCTCCCAGAGGGTGAAGAACTTCCTGATCTTCCTCTCCGAGTCCTTCAGCTGCAGCGTCGCCTTCTCCCCCTTCGAAG
>NW_020956647.1:149330-153028 GCF_003031625.1 Empidonax traillii
AGAGCATCTTTCCCTTCCCTCCGTGTATTTCCTCCGAGGAGTGCCCTGTGGATTGGATTTTGAAGCCACCCAGTGCCCCAATCCCCCTTCCTACGTTCCCAGGGCATTTTCCCAGCACACAGACCACATGACCTTCCTCCAGAGGGTGGGGAATCTGCTCTATGAGATCCCAAATTTTTTCCTCTGTGAATATGCCTTTCAACTATTTACCAAACTGGCCTCGGAGTTCCTGCATCGGGAGGTGACAGTGCTGGATCTCCTGCGCCAGGGCTCCGTTTGGCTCCTCAGGGTAGAGTTTGTGATGGACTATCCCCGGCCTTTGATGCCCAACATCATTCCCATTGGAGGGGTGCACTGTGCTCACAAGAAGCTGACTCAGGTGGGTCTGGTTTAGTTCGTGCTGAGGTTGATTTGTGCGTGCTGAGGGTGAAGTTTTGTGCTGCAGGGAGGAATCGAGTCCCTGTTTAGGGTGAGTTCGGTGAACACTCATGAAAGAAATTTCTCTCCCACTTTCTCCCTCATTTTCCACTTGTAGGCCTTTGTACCTTCTCATTTACAAACATGCAGAGACAATGCCTTTTTTTTCTATGCATATTCAAAGCCAATTTGTGTAACACTGTGTAGCTTGTTCCTCCCTTAGTGAGGGACAAGCCAGAGGCAAATCCCTGGGTCTGTTGGAGCCTTGCAGTCAGGTGTAATCCCTACAGCTCAGCCAACGTTTGTGGTAGGGGCTGGTATTTACTGAGAAATGCACATCAGCCTTCTGCCCTTGTTGCCTCACCGTATCTTCCTTTGTCAGTGAATTTGCTTCTTCCTTTGTCAGTGAATTTGCTCCTTCGCACGGGTATTCCCAAAGCTGGAATCTCGAGGAATGGGGCAGGCTGTGGGCTCTCAGGTTAAGCAGCACCGTCTGTGTTTGCAGGGCAGGTCTCCCAGTGGTTTGCCTTGACCATGGCACTGTGAGATTGGAGAATAAATTCAGTGAGCCTCGAGGGGCTGCGTTGGCTAGGCAGGTCCTGCTCAAAGGTGACAAAGCTTTTATCACAGGAGCACGTGAGGCTTATCTGGAGCACCCGCTACATCTATCAGATTGCTGAACTCTGCTGCTGGTTCTGCAGCCCTTTATCACCAGCGATTACAGATTTACCACAGGGCAAACAGCCGAGGGTTCAAAAGTCGGGCTGAGGCACAGATTGCTCGGGAGTGCGGAGCGGGCGCCGGCGCTGCCCGTGGTTCCTTCCTTGGAGGTTCTCGGCAGGTTTCTGCAGGAATGGCCCCGGGGCTCGGTGCTCCCCTTCCCTTCACAGTGGGAGTGGTGGTGCTGCTGTCCCTGCTGGGTTTGGCCGCGGGTGGGAAGGTGCTGGTGGTGCCGGTGGATGGGAGCCACTGGCTCAGCATGCTGGAGGTGCTGGACGGTCTCCGGCAGAGGGGACACGAAGTGGTCGTGGTGGCTCCTGAAGTCAGTTTGCACATCAAGCCCTCCAAGAACTTCGTGATGAAAATGTACCCAGTGCCTTTCACACAGGAAGAGATGGATGAAAACGTACGAGGATTTACGAAGGACTTGTTTGAAGGGGGATCTTTTCTGGAGAGATTCATTAGGTTTTATCAGCGGTCGAAGGAATCCTCTGCTCTGTTCCTGGCCGCCTGCACACACCTACTCTACAACAAGGAGCTCATGAGGTACCTTGAGGACAGCAAGTTCGATGCCATCCTCACAGACCCCTTTCTGCCCTGTGGGCAGATCGTGGCAGAGCATCTCTCGGTCCCTTCCTTGTTTTTCTTGCAGCAAATGCCCTGTGGTTTGGAACATCAAGCCACCCAGTGCCCCAACCCCCCTTCCTACGTGCCCAGGGCCTTTACATACCTCACAGACCACATGACCTTCCTCCAGCGGGTCAGGAACGTGCTCTACGACCTCCCCAATTTTTTTCTCTGCGACGTTGTCTTCCAACCGTACGGCAAACTGGCCTCGGAATTCCTGCACCGGGACGTGAGCGTGCCGGACCTCCTCCGCCAGGCTGCCATCTGGCTCATGAAGATAGACTTTGTCTTGCACTTCCCAAAGCCCTTGATGCCCAACATGGTTTTGGTTAGTGGAGTGAACTGTGCTGCCAAGAGGCTCAGTCAGGTGGGTCGCGCTGCGGTTTTCCCTGGCGGGGTTGGAGCGGCTCCGAGGAGCTGCAGCGTGGGGTGTGTTCCAGTCCTCCCTCTGGGGGTGAGGATTTCAGGCTGCTTTTGTTCTGCTGTCAGTGGAGGCATCGAAGGGTAGAGGTGGAGGGGGTGCTGTCCATGGAATTAGCCCTGGGAGGGGCTGTGCCTCTGCTCTGGCACTGGAGGGGTTGCCCAGCACCTCCCCCCTCGGGGCTCTTGACCTGTGGCAGGACATGCTGCTTGGTTTGAGGAGACCTTTGCTCATCCTCTGATCCAGCTTGGCTGATCTCCTCTGCATTCCTGTCTTTTTTTTTGTTCTTTAAGGAAAGATTCTCTGCGCTTTGAATTGTCAGAGACTCACAAAAAAAAAAAAAAAAAAAAAAAACAACTCCCTCTGCTTTGGAAGGTCAGTTGAGGCCCCTCAGGGAAACTCCTGGGAGTGTCCAGTTGGGTCAGGCTGGCCCTTCCTCTGCCTTGCTGAGCTTTGAGTGCCCCTTACGACCCTTACACCAAACCCACTTCATCAGATCAATGAATTACCGTGTCCAGGGCAGATTTTCCAAGTTGCAGCTTTGCAACTCTTCCCGCTTGAGTTTTTCAGATTTTGGCTTTGCCAAGTGGGTGAGATAAGGCTTATTTTTATTTTTTTTTTATTTTTTTTTTTTAAGAAAAGCTGAATCTCACACAGTAAAAAATGAAGCATTTTTAAAGAGGATTCACATTTGGCACTCCAGTCTAGAAAAGATGGAGATGGAATAATGTGTCCAGCTAAACCTTCCATAAAATGTGGAAAAGCTCAAGGTGGAAGGGGGACTGACAGGGAGTTTCTCCCAGTATTTGGCCTGTGGCTAACACTGAAGTGCAAACAGGAGTATTCTTCCTCACCATGCACTAAAAAAAGGCCAGGTCAGCCCCTCAGAATGATCTGGTTTTCGTAGACAAAGCCTATGAATTTAAAAAGGATTTGGGTGGTTATGAGAGGTACAGGCTGACTGCCAGGATTAACAGACTTACAAGAGGGATAATCACGGATTCCCCTCGCTGGGGTATTTGTTGGACCGTTCCCAGCCTTGGCACTCAACCCTGCCCTTTGGCTTTACTTTCCCCTCTATCTCCTTCCACCCTTGCCTTTGGAACGGGCTGGACTCGTGGACTTCATACTTGCAAACACATGAAAGGCTGTTCCTGTGTTGCTCAAAATCCAGTGTCACAACTTCCATGAACTCTCTTTGAACTTTTATGAACTTTCCTAAGACTTTTATGACCCTTTTTATTGAAACTTCTCTGAGCCTCAAGGGTTTGGGTTGGGTTTGGGTTTTTTTTTCACCTCTTCCAGGGCGTTTTGTAGCGTTTTGTTTTAGTGTCTCACGGATGATCCACGTTTGGCTGAACAACTGTGTGTCAGAGATGAGATGTGAGGGGCCTTTCTGTAGGGTAAGGGTATGTCTGCACCTCTGATTTTACTGCATGAGGAAGTACTGCCATCTTAAGGTGTATTTAATCCTTTGCCTTCTTAGGTGAGATCCTTTTCCCACAGAAATGTG
>NW_020956648.1:0-12306 GCF_003031625.1 Empidonax traillii
TTTTTTCCCTCGTGTTACGTTAATACACACATACTTAATAAAGGGCTGTTATTTTTCCTTTTTCCCTTTTCCATAATTTGCTTTCCTTCAATCGGAGTCTCTTAATTTCGAATCTATAATTGCTAGAAAAAAAAGGTTTGGGTCTTTTTCTCCTAATCCATCCTCAGCAAAAGACCCTTGTCTCAATTAAACAGAGACAGATGTTGAAGGGCACTGAGCCTAAGATGGAGAGCCCTGCAGAACTCCACTAGTGACCGGTTGCCAGCCTGATGTTACCCCATTCACTATTACCCTCTGTGCTTGACCCGTGAGCCAATTGCTCACCCATTGCATGACATGTTTATCCAGCTGTGTGCTGGATCCTGTGAAAGACAGTATGTAAAGTTTTACTGGAATCCAAAAAGATTACATCAACTGGCTTGCCTTGAACAACTAGGTGGGTTACCTTGTCATAACAGGAAATCAAGTTTGATAAGCAGGACTTTTCCCTTGTGAAGTGGTGCTTGCTGTGACCAATGACTGTGTTGTCTTTCAGGTGTTTTTCAATACTTCCCAGAACAATCTTCTCCATAATTTTACCAGGCGCTGAAGTGAGACTGACAGGCCTGTAGTTTCTGGCATCCTGCTTCTTGCCCTTGTTTTAATTTGGGAAAACATTTGCCAGCTTCCAGTCATCTGAGACCTCTCCAGTTTCCCAAGACTGTTCAAAAATCATTGAGAGAGATTTTGTGATGACATCAGTCAGCTCTTTGAGAATTCTGGGATGAATCCCATTATGCCTGATAGATTTATAGGGATTCAGCTGGAGCAGCAGATCCTGCACACTTTCAGGGTCGACTGGGAGTTGATCATTCTCACAGTCATGGTCCTCCAGCTCAGTGCACTGAGACCACCTTGGTTGGTCATTTGTGTTGAAGGCAGAGGCAAAAAAAGCATTAAACACCTCTGCCTTGTCTCTTTCTCTGTTTGTGAGGTGTTCATCCTCATCCCGTAACAGGCTGATGATACTTCTATACTGCCTATTGCCATTAACTCTTTTTATTATCCCCCACATTACTGGCAGCTTCAACTCCAGCTGAGCTTTGGCCACACCAATTTTCTCCCGACAGTGGTGTTACAATCTGCTTTAAATATTGCAGAAAGAACTTCAGATATATATCCTTGAGCAAAATTAAAACTCACACAAGTTATCTGTTGATACCAAAACTGATTTTTATTAATTGACAAGAGATGCAAAGACAAAGAGGAAAAAAAGAGAGAAAAGATTGGAAAATGCTAAGATTATTTTTTAGAAGCAAAGATACCACCGAAAACTACCTTTCTGCTGTGCTGGTGGGGAGGGAGAGAGAAACAGTTTTCTGCCCTTTTTTTTTTCTCTGTCTCTGCTGCTTTTTGATGTTATCTCTTTAGTTGCAGGGGGTCTGACAGCTGTAGCTCTCTAGAGTGCAGGTGTGTGGCCTCGCTGCTCACAGACGAGTGGTGTCCCAGGCCGTGCAGGGTGTTTAGCCGCAGTTCCTTGGCCCTCAGAAAATATGGTAAGGGTAACTCACCCATGCAGCATGATGGGTCTCAGTTCTCTCCAGGCCGGCAGAGTTCCAGTCTCTCGTGGCAGGTAGGCAACATATTGTGGAGAAAAGAAGGTGAGAGGAGGTGAGGAGAGATTCCTGAGGCAGCCAGTTCTCTCTCCCTTTCCTCTTCCCTGATTTTCCAAAGTTTACCCTTAAGTTTTATAGTGTTCAAAGGAGGTTGTACGTGGTTTCTTGACACGTAGCCAGTTAAGGTGTCCGAGGAGATATGATAACCTTAAACAATGGCAGGATATTATGGCAGGAAAAGTCCTATGGGAAGTCCTGGCGAGTACTTCTGGCAGAGAGCTGATAGAGAATTTTTGATAGGAAGTTTTTGACAGTGTCCCAGTTTAAATGAGACACAGGTGTTTTGCTGAGGATGAGTTATGAGAAAAGACCCAAACTCCTCCCTCTAAGCAATTATAAACCCGAAATTAAGAGGTTCCAATTGAAGGGAAAAAAATTATGGAAAAGGAAAAATAACAGCCCTTTATTAAAAGGTATGTGTGTATTGGCAGAAACAACGAAAGAAAACAAGTAAAACAACCAAACAATACTCCTATACCCACAAATAATCCCCTTCAAAACAAACCAATAAACAAGCAAAGAAAACAAAGTAAACAGTTCAGTTGGCGCCCTTTGGTGAAATTCTAACCACAGTCAACAGGGGGTGCCGTTGGATCACTGGAGATGCAGAGCTTGTAGTGTCCTGTGCCAATCACCAGGGAGTGCTGTTGGATCACTGGAGATGCAGAGTCTGCAGTTCTTTATGTTGGCCAGAAGGGGGCGCTGTGGAATCACTGGTCATTGCCATGTGGGGGTAGCACCCTCCGAGGTTTGTTGGAGAAACAAAAAAAAAAAAAAGGGTTTCCCTCCCCTCCCCCACACACTGGGAAAGGGGAGAGAGAGAGGGGGAGAGAAACAACAAAAAAAGTCCTCTCCAATGGGAAAAAAACTCACTCTGTTCAGCTGGTCGAATCGTGCAATATAGTTTTCCTTCTCCCTTTGATGTGCACAAGGACCACTGCTAAGAAAGAAACAAATGGGGAAGAGGAAAAAACTTCCCAAAATAGTTCCTCTTCAATGAAAATCCAAGCAGGATCTGCAGCTGGCAACGAGGCTGAGAACAAAAAAAAACCCTCCTAGCTGTCCTCTGACCTTGTTCCAGACCTTCACAGCAAGCCCGAGCCCGCACTCTTCTCCCCCCCCTCCCCCCCCATCCACCCTGTTTCCCAGGAGATGAGATTCTGGGCAATTAAACAGAAGGCAGCTTCTTTTGTGCCCCTTAAGTGCCCACTTGACAGCTCTGCATGAAGTGGGCAGGGGGAAGGGAAAAATTCCTGCCTAGTTTCCAAGAACCAGCAAAACCAGGATAAAAAGGCAGAAACAATGGAGAAACATATTTTTTGGCATTTCTGTATTATCTATGTATTACAAGTGGCAAGCAGCATCTCTGTATTCTTCCCATGATAGTTGACCTTGCTTTCAGTGGGCATATACCTTCCTTTTTTGCCTTATTTCCAAGAGAAGATCCCTGTTCAGCCAAGCCCGCCTTCTGCCTGGCCTCCTTGACTTTCAACATTTGGGAATCGCCTCCTCCTGTTCCCTTAGGAGGTGATGTTGGAAAAGTTACTGGCGCTGATGGACCCCAGCACCTGCAAAAACATTTTTGTAGGGGACCTTATTTACCAGTTCCCTGATCAGCCTAAGGTCTGCTCTCCTCATGGCCAGATTTGAGGTTTTGCTGGCACTTTTCCTCCTGTCAACAGAGATTTTAAAGTCCATTGCTTCATGGTCGCTGTGGCCATGATGGCCACCGATCTCCACTTTGCCCACAAGACCCACTCTGTTGACAAGCAGTAGATCAAGGAGGGTATCTTTCCGAGTAAACTCCCTTTGGACCTGTTTCATAAAGTTGTCATCCAGGATTTTTAGGGATCTTTTGGCTGGTTGTATCAGTTGTGTGATGCCCCCTGTTTATTTCTAGCAAGTTGAAGTACCCCATAAGGACAAGGACAGCTGACTTGGAAGTGTCTCTTAGTTCCTCAAAGAATAATTTGTCAGTGCCATCATCCTGGCTGAGAGGTCTATAGTAGACTCCCACAATTGCATCCATATTATTTGTTTGCCCCTTAATTTTTTCACAGAGGCTCTCAGCTGTGCCATTGCCAACTGTGAGCTCCATACATTCTTCTATTACATACAGTTCCATAACATAAGCCGTTTTGCTTTCTGCTCTTGAAAGAGAATAGCATCTGGTTAGGTATATACGTGTCCTTTACCACTCTGAACAAGATACGTTTCTGCACCCCGAAGACAAGTAACAAGGCTTCAGAGATGTCTGGTTAGTTGTCAGTCTGTTCCTCTGTATATTGATTAAGGGGTTTTGTGTTTTTCTTTTGGTTTTGTTTGTTTGTTTGTGGTTTTTTGTTTGTTTAGAGGTTTTTTTCTTTCAATTTAAATGATAAATTGCAATTTCATTCAGGCAGAAGATTAGAAAAATAATAACAACCTAAGCAACAGATGAAATTGCTCTGGGAAAGCCTCCGTTACAGTAATGCTTGCTTTTCCCTCTCCCACACAGATTTAGATTGAATCAAAGCTGTGTTTGGGAGAAGAACCATATTGGGGAAACCTCCACTAGTGTTTCAGACCCTTTAAATTAATTAGCTATCCATCACATCATAACAGAGTATAGCCACTCAAGTCCTGATGTGCTCAGTTTTCATTAGCAGAGTTCCTTCTTTTGTTTGTACAGACTCACCCTGAGGTTATCTCAGTTGGTTAGAGCATGGTGTTAAATAACACCAAGGTTGTGGGTTTGATCCCTGTATGGGTCATTCATTTGAGAGTTGGACTTGATGATCCTTATGGGTCCCTTCCAACTCAGAATATTCTGTGATTCTCCAGGTACTTCAAAGTGTAAGTCAAAATAAAAATTCATTCCCCTTTTCAGCTCTGATACTCTGGGGCAAAGTGCAATGACTCTATGCCCTTGACAAAGTCATCTGTCACCCAGCTTTGGTAGCATGTTGCCCTAAAGATTTGGGAGCGAAAAAAAGACTCACGAGGCAATTATTAGTAGAGATAAGATATAGAGCAGTTTCTTTAACTGAAGGCCTTCAACCACTGGAGTACAAACGGCACGCGTCCACGAGTCCAAGGGTTCCACAATTTATGGTATTGTCCATCCAATCCCAGAATTATCCATCCCCCAGATCCTCCCCTGGCACATCCCTCTGGAAATTGAGTCAGGGGGCCCTAAGACCTCATCTTCCTCTTCTTCACAGCACATATAGTCCTTGGAGTCCCTCCAAGGTTCTGGGTTTTAAAGGTTGCTTTGTCTATGGTGGTATCTTGTTGTTCACGCCTGGGCTGAAAATGTTCTTAAACAGAATGAAAGCCTGCCTTGAGAGAAGTCTAAACAAGCTAAAGAATGTAGAAATTTTGATATGAAATGGGGAAAAGGGTTTGGGTAAGTGTAAACTACTGTGCTAAAGCGTGACAAATTATACAGCCACATTGCCTTCTCCCAGGAATTCAGCAGTAGGACAAGAGGGCACAGGCTTAAGCTCTTTCAGAGGAGGTTTAGGTTGGATATTAGAAAGAAGTTCTTTACAGAGAGAGTGATCAGGCATTGAAATGGTCTGCCCAGAGAGGTGGTGGATTCACCATCCCTGGAGGTTTTTAAGATGAGGCTGGATGTGGCAGAGTGCCATGATCTAGTAATCACAGTGGGGTTGGATCAAGGGTTGGACTTGATGATCTCGGAGGTCTCTTCCAACCCAGTTAATTCTATGATTCTATGATTAAAATCTACATTTACTACGCAACTACTTCTACAAAAAGCTAAAAATCCAAAAAGTTCAGAGGCATCACTTGGGAGAGTAGTGCCTTGGCAGGCTGGTTTTGAGGGCAGTCCCTCCTCAGGCCCCTCATCTGGTGTGACCAGCAGCCTACCAGCCAGGTTCAGTGCAAACCATCTGCTTCTCACAGCAGTGTTGGGTAATGATCTCAGTGTGTTTCATGCCCTGGGAACTTTGTCCAAACATTTTCTCTCATGTGGTGGATAACAAGGAAGTCCTAAATGTTTCCAGCCTAGAGAGCAGCAGTGAAAGCAGTATCCAAAGGAGGAATGGGTCAGATGTGGGCAGTCAGCAGAGATGGTGATTCTGTGGACTAAAAAGGGTCATTCCACCACAAATGGCACTGATAGATTGAGCCCTGGCATTCTGAGCTTTGCTTGCTCAGACGCTTCTGCAGGGAAGGGAGTTCACTGCGCTGCGCTTGTCCATGCGGAGACAAGGTGTTCTCTCTGCACAGCCCAGGGCACCTCTCCCAGCTCTCTCCTGTTCCTGTCACCAACCTGCTTATTTAATTCAAACAGGAAAGGAATGGTCTTGATGGATATAGCTCTGGACCCATTATCTTAGGTTTCAGGGCTGCTCTCTGTAACGCTGCAATGCAGGGAAGGCTCATCTTATTCTGTTCAGATAGAGATATGAAAGATAAGTTGTTGTGACCTGTAAACCCTCATCCTCCTGGGGTCCATCTTGCTGGTTGTGCACAACCAGAGTGGGGCAGCATCCTTTGAGCTTGCTGAGAATGGTGGGAAATTAAAGGAGAGGAGAGACAATTATTCCTTCTGTTCTTCCTTCTCCAAGATGACACATCAATCTGATTTTCAGGAAAGGGCACAAGCTTCAGGAAACTTGGACACTTGTTTTCCATGAGGTAGAGTGCTGGAATAGGTGGAGTAGCACAGGAGATTTGGAATTCATATATATATAGGGTTCAAGAAACACACACACACTCTTGATATCTCGGAGTTGAAAGACTCGGGGAGAGGCATTGCATTGTGTGCCGCAGATGTTGCTGGAATTAAAAGATGTCAGTATTCCTGATAAGGTGGTCTTGGTCTTTGGTTATACTGGAGTTCCTTTTAGTTAGTACCTGCAGAAAACAAGGTCTATGAGTTGGATCTTCAAGTTGGTTTCATTGCTGAAAAAAAGGAGAATTATCTCTTTGAAGCCATGTTGATTGCATTATGAACAAGAGAGATTTTCCATTGTCTTTCCCCCTATCCTTTTCTGATCTGCCTTTTTCAATAACTGAAAGCTATTCCAAAATCAAAAGAGTAAAATAGATCTAGTTTTGTTAAGTTTTCTTGCTCACGATCCTTTTCTCTACCCCAACAGAAGTACCCAAAACATCTGTTCTTTCTGTGCTGCTGGTGGGCAGAGCACAAGGAGCTGCAGAAGTCCTATCTGTCTCCAGTTAGGACAGCATTGCATTGCCTCACACATGGGAAACAGAGGGCTCAGGGCTTCACTGCTTTCACATGAAAATTTAGCTTTTTCCAGAAGGTATGGTCATCCATTAGGGACTGAGTCCTGACTGCTGTTTCTTTTTGTATCAGCCCCTGTAACTGATTGTTAATAAAATCTACCATTTAAACCAGAGCACTGAGGTGTTGTCCTTCATCATTGCCTTATGACATCGAGGCATGTGAGGTAATCTTATGAAAGGAATTGGCAAATTTACAAGTCAATTTTTTTAAATGCAACTGATCTTTTATTTTGGAAATCATTTGGAGACACTTCCCCTTTAATGATTCAAAATCTTCAAGTCATTGCCTTGCACAGCAAACAATTTGACATAGTGTGCTGGTTTAAAAGTAAACTGGTGGGAGAATTGAACACAACTCAAGAGAGATTACAAGTCTGTCTTAGTTTAGCAAGACACAAATGTTTGCTAGGGAGGGTGGGTTAGGAAAAAGAAACCAAACTCCTCCCTCTAAGTTATTTTAATTTTGAAATTAAGAGGCTTCAGGTGAAAGGTGTGGAAAAGGAAAATAGCAGCTCTTTATTAATGTATATATATATATATATGTATATATGGATATATAACAAACCCAAATAAGCAACAGTGGTGCAACCAAAACTTTCAAAACCAAGTCCTACTTCCCCAGGTGGTGGCTGCTGTGGCTCCCCGTGACAGTCGGGGGCCATCTGTGGGCTGTTCCTGGAGGCTCAGCAACTGCTCACAGCCATGTGAGCGATGGCGGCTCCACTACAAACAATGAAGGGGGGTTTTCCGCCAGTCCCAGGGCTAAGGGTGTAGTCCTCTGTAACAGCTACGGGCTCCCCAGCTCAGGAAATAGCTGGCCGCAACGGTGGTCAATGGGGGGGGGTGTGGTGCATGAGGTGCGATCTCAAGGGGGTATGGGACAGGACTCTGCAGGTAGAAGGGAGCTGGAATGTCTTTATTCAAAGAACACAGGTTTTTATAACTTTACACAAGCACAAAAACATTACTTATAAGGTAAAACTTTCAAGGTAAACAAAAAATTCCCCTTATAAGGCAAGGCCTGTAACCACAGCATCTGATTGGCTGTTACCTGTTACCTGGGGACCTGGCAGGCAGCAACTCCATTCCTGTAATGAGTTGCTCTATGCTCAGCTTAGCCCAAAGCCTGCTGGTCCAGGCCTTTAGCCTGTCTAATCCCCACAGGGGGGTCAGGCAGCCGCTGCAGGGAAATGCTCCGATATGCAGCACCAGCACAGGAAGCGGCCTGAGGCAGATACCTTGCTCCAAAATGGTCAATGGGGGATCTCCCAGGGCTTCTCCAGGCAGCTGCTGTGATGTCTGGCAAAGGACTGGGGCCAATCCCCAACGGCAGTGCCAGGCAGGGGGAAGGCTTCTTCTCAGGGGGTTGAATAGGAGAACAAAAAGGTGGGTGCCAGCTCCGTCGGGTGACAGCGAGGAAGACCCACAAACAAATGCCCTGATGCATGGTGCCAGCTGGTTTTAAAAGAACCCTCCCTCACTCCTGATCCTTCCTCCACCCCAAAAAAAGGGAGGAGGATGGGGGGTTACCCTTTCATTGTAGGTGCACACTACCTAGTAATTATTATCATTAGGTGCACACTACCTAGTAATTGATATTGGGAAAAAAATTCCAACATATCTTTTCAAACCTATAATAAAGTCAGAGTTACAACTTACTAAAAAAGATTACAATAAATGCAATGATACAGAGAAAACTGGTTTTCGACCCCAACAAACAGATATATAACCCAGCACCCTGGGACAACAGAACGGTGTTCATTAGCCCCTGTGCTGAGCACCCTGTGGCCCCCCTGGGTGCAAAGTAAAAGGAAAGGAAACCTGTTGGTCTGGATGATGGTCGCAGTTCTGTTGAAGTAATGATCACAGTCTTTTCCAGAGTGGCACTTGCAGTCCTGTTGAAGTTCCGGTCCCCCTCTCGATCAGACAAGTGATACCAGAAGTCCCAAAGCCCCAAGATTATATATGATCAGGTTTAGGTGGGAATGCCCAGTACCTCCCTCAGGACAGGGAGTTTCACAATGAGTGATTTAACTCTGTGAGTCTTGGAATATTTTTTGGATCTTTGATGGTCTAGGTCATTGCAGCCGCCTATTATGCCAGTCCACTATGGCCCATTGCCAGAGATGACCCTTCAGGCTGGATGTGAATGTGCTAATGCCTCCCCGGAGGGGAGTTATCACAGCTGAGTCATTGGTGTGAAGACAAAGAAACACTCCCCTTCCTTACAGGGTTTCTTTAACACCCAGCTTGTAGCCTGAGGATCAGGTGTGCCTTAAGCAGCTGCTGCAAATGATCCATTATAAACAGTCCATCAGAAATTACATGGAGGGTGTAGAATACAGTTTTGATTATACCCACATAGTGATAAACTGGTCCTGGCCCCTGTAACTAGGACATATAATTTCCAAATACAGGGATAGACTACAAATGTAAAAGCTCTTTAAAAAAAAAAAAAAAAAAAAAAGAATTCACCTGAAACTTGATATATGTGAGGTGATACCAACAAAAAAGGAAAAGGAGTCAAATGTAAAAGAGGTAAATCTGCTGGCATTCTTCTAATGTGGTGACACTGGTGCAGTGTTTCAGACTATTTTCTGAGTGGCAAACTGAGTATACTGGTCCTAAAAATGTTAATAAGCCTATTGTAAATGAGTTTTAACTTGTTAAAACTTGTTTCCCCTAAAGGAAGATGTTTAATTGGCTGTTTTCCCTAACTGGATAAATGTCTCCTTACTAGAGAGGAAGAAGAGTGCATGCTTATGGGATTTGAATGCCTCAGACCTAGCATAACCCAGGATTCCTGTGCTTAATACCGCTGCAGAAATTTTCACAGATGGCATCTGCAAGGCTATTCAAAACAGCAAGCACTTGTTTTCCTACGTCGTTGTGGTGGGTTGGCTCTGGCTGGATGTCAGGTATCCACCAAAGCTGCTCTATCACTCTCCTCAACTGGACAGGGTAGAGAAAATATAACAAAAGGCTTATGAGTTGAGATAAGGACAGGGAGAGATCACTCACCGATTATCATCACAGGCAAAACAGACTTGACTTGTAAATTAGTTTAATTTATTACCAATCAAACCATAGTAGGACAATGAGAAATAAAACCAAATCTTTAAAAAAACTTCCCCTCATCACTCCCTCCTTCCCAGGCTTAACTTTACTCCCAATTTTCTCTACCTTCCCCCAAAGCGGCACAGGAGGAGGAAGAATTGAGGTTGCAGTTAGTTCATCACACATTGTTTCTGCTGCTCCTTCTTCCTCAGGGGTTGGACTCCTTACACTATTCCCCTGCTCCAGTGTGGGGTCCCTCTCATGGGAGACAGTCCTCCACAAACTTCTCCAATATGAGTCCTTCTCATGGGCTACAGTTCTTCACAAACTGTTCAAGTGTGAGCCCTTTCCATGGGGTGTAGTCCTTCAGGCGCAGCCTGCTCCAGTGTGGGTTCCTCACAGGGTCACAGATCCTTCCAGCAAACTTGCTCCATCATGGGCTTCTCTCTCCACCAGTCCCACCAGGAGCCTGCTCCAACATTAGCTTCCTACAGAGTCACAGCCTCCTTTGGGCACATACCCGTGCTCCAGTGTGGGTTCCTCCATGGGCTGCAGGTGGATATCTGTTCCACTGTTAACCTCCATGTGCTGCAGGGGGATAGCCTGCCTCACCATGGTCTTCACCACAGGCTGCAGAGCAATCTCCGCTCTGGTGCCTGGAGCACTTCCTCCCTCTCCTTCACTGACCTTGCTGTCTGCAGAGTTGTTTATCCCATCTTCTCACTCCTCTCTTCTGGCTGATGCATGCATTTTTTTCCACTTAAATATGTTATTGCCAAGGTGCTACCACCATCACTGATTGTCTTGGCCTTGGCCAGCATCAGCTCCATCTTGGAGCCAGCTGACATTGGCTCTATCAGACAAGGGAAACTTCTAGCAGCTTCTCATAGAAACCACCCCTGTAGCCCTTCTGCTACCAAAACCTTGCCATGCAAACTCTAAACTCACAGAATCACAGAATGGGTAAGGTTGGAAGGGACTTCTCGAGATCATCTCCAACCCCCCTGCCAAGGCAGGTTATACAGGAATGCATCCAGGTGGGTTTTGAATGTGTCCAGAGAGGGAGACTCCATGACCTCCCTGGGCAACCTGTTCCAGTACTCTGCCACCCTCAACATAAAGGAGTTCTTCCTTATGTTGAGGAGGAACTTGTGTTTTAATTTATGTCCAATGCTCCTCATCCTGTAGCTGGGCACCACTAAAAAGAGTGGCACCATCCTCTTGGCACCTGCCTTTGAGATATTTAGATGCATTAATGAGATCCCCTCTCGGTCTTCTCCAAACTAAACAGACTCAGCTCCCACAGTGTCTCCTCATAAGAGAGATGGTCCAGACCCCTCATCATCTTTGTGGCCCTCTACTGAACCCTCTAGTAGCTCCTTGTCTTTCTTGAACTGTGAATACCAGGTTTAGTCTTCCCTCAGAGATGAATGCAAGCAATGGGAGGCAGCAGAAACATACTTTGCTCTGACAGAGTATGGGCATAAGGTTCCCATAGAGATTGTGGAGTCTCTATCCTTGGAGATATTTAAAAACCATTTGGCCGTGGACCTGGGCAACTTGCTCTACATGGTCTTTGTTTGAGCAGGGGCAGTTGGACCAGATGATCTCCAGAGATCCCTGCAAACTTTAGCCAACCTCTGATTTTTCTCAGCCGGAATAAGAATCACAGAATCACAGAATCACAGAATCACAGAATCAATTAGGTTGGAAAAGACCTCTGAGATCATCGAGTCCAACCTATGACCCAACAACACCTTGTCTGTTGGTGTTAAGTCATGATGGTCAATAAAAACACATGAAGGATGATTCAGGGCAACATAAAAAACTTGTCTTTATTATTCTGAGCTCCTTTTTATATCTTTTCAAAGCAGCAAGAAAGCAGCAAGCAAGCAACAATGTTTTAATTGGCTATCCATTACTGCTGATATATTTGGCAGTAGTTGTGAGATACTTGGAGATGTTCAAGGTTAAGCTGTGATTCTCATAACCCCCGAACTTACGGACTTACAGTCTTTGTTCTTTAATTAGGCTGTGTATATGTCTTATTTATCTTCAAGGATACATGCGAAAGTTTGCCAAGTCAATCTCTTCTTCCAGGGAGCTAACAGACCTGCTATTAACCCCTACACTTGTCAACTAGTGTCGGAGGATGTAGCAAGGCTGTGCAGCCTGACCATGGGAGAAAGAATGTAAATAAGATGTGAACGTCCAATCATATGTGAAGGCTCGTGGTAAATATAGATAATAGAGCTAAGAATAGTGTTAGTATGTAAGATTCTAGGAGAGACAGTGTGTGTGTGCAGCTGTGTGAAGACAATGTAATATTCTG
>NW_020956648.1:15212-23672 GCF_003031625.1 Empidonax traillii
CGTGGTAAATATAGATAATAGAGCTAAGAATAGTGTTAGTATGTAAGATTCTAGGAGAGACAGTGTGTGTGTGCAGCTGTGTGAAGACAATGTAATATTCTGGATGAAGAGAATAAAGCTGAATTTAGGCCATCATCATCTGAGTGCCCAGTTTTATTTACATGGCCGTCCTCATATTTAATACAACAAACTAGACTATGGCAGTGAGTGCCACGTCCAGTCTCTTTTAAAATACCTCCAGGGACGGTGGATCCATCACCTCCCTGGGCAGCCTATTCCAATGTCTGATCACTCTCTCTGTAGAGAATTTCTTCCTAATGTCTAACCTAAACCTCCCCTGGCAAAGCTTAAGACTGTGTCCTCTTGTCCTAATGCTGGTTGCCTGGAAGAAGAGACTGACTTCCCTCACTACAACCTCCTTTCAGGCAGTTGTAGAGAGTGATAAGTCTCCCCTGAGCCTCCTCCAGGCTAAACAACCCCAACTCCCTCAACCACTCTTCATAGCGCTTCAGTCCCTTCACCAGCTTCGTTGCCCTTCTTTGGACACGCTCCAGTACCTCAATATCCTTCCTAAACTGAGGGGTCCAGAGGGAGGGAAGGCATGAGGTTTCACAGTTGCCATAAGGCATGTTGTGAGTCAGCATCTAGCAGAGGTGCAGCAGGCCAGAGGGGAGCAGTGGGGCATTTGCAGCCACCAGCCTGTGTTTGGAAGAAGGATGGCCAAGGCATAAAAGATAACACTTGACATATAGACACCTGTGTTATTTAATATCTTCATTAATGACATAGACAAAGGGATCGAGTGCACCCTCAGTAAGTTTGCAGATGACACCAAGCTGAGTGGTGTGGTTGACACACCTGAAGGATGGGATACCATCCAGAGGGACCTGGATAAGCTCAAGAAGTGGGCCCATGGGAATCTCATGAGGTTTAACAAGACCAAGTGCAAGGTGCTGCATGTCAGTCAGGGCAATCCCCAATAGAACAGATCGAGAGCAGCCCTGCCGAGAAGGACTTGGGGGTGCTGGTGGAGGAGAGGCTGGACATGAGCCAGCAATGTGCATTTGCAGCCCAGAAAGCCAATCGTATCCTGGGCTGCATCAAAAGGAGCATGGGCAGCAGGTTGAGGGAGGTGATTCTGCCCCTCTACTCCACTCTGGTGAGACCCTCACCCGGAATACTGCATTCAGCTCTGGGGTCCCCAGCATAGGAAGCGAGTCCAAAGGAGGGCCACCAAGATGATTGGAGGGATGTAGCACCACTCCTATAAAGAAAGGCTGAGAGAATTGGGATTGTTCATACTGGAGAAAAAAAAAGGTTCAGGGTGACCTAATTGCAACCTCTCAGTACCTGAAGGGAGCCTACAAGAAAGATGGAAAAAGATTTTACAAGGGCATGTAGTGATAGGAAAAGAAGGAATTGATTAAAACTAGAAGGCAGTAGGTTTAGATTATATATAAGGAAGAAATTTTTTACTATTAGGTTGGTGAGGCACTGGAACAGGTTGCCCAGAGAAGTTGTGGATGCCCCCTCCCTGGAAGTGTTCAAGGCCAGGTTGGATGGGGCTTTAAGAAACCTGGTCTAGTGAAAGGTGTCCCTGCCCATGGCAGGGGGGATGGAACTAGGTGATCTTTAAGGTCCCTTCCAATCCAAACCATTCTATGATTCTATGTTCCCAAAATGAAATGAGGGTGAGTAGAGATTGTGCATGGAACCAAAATGTGGGCTGAGTCTGTTACCAAATGGGAATGCTTTCATGTAGCCTTGACTGTATTTCCCGCATCCAAACAGTGTTTCCTTCTAGCTGCTAGAAATCCCATTGAAATACTGGATGCTTTGCTAAATTCCACTTGTTTGTTTGCAGTTAAATGCCCATATAACTTCGGTTAGATAGTCTGGAGAAACTATAGAAACTCATTGATTGCTTCTTAGTGACACCCACTTTCCCATATGCAGAAATGCACCCTCCTCTGGAGACATCAGTACCCCTTGGGTCTGTAGGGCAAAGGAGGAAGAAGGCACTGCATGAGCAGGATCATTGCTATCACTTTGTTAGTTGGGACAGGGCTTTCCTACTCAAGTGGTGAACACTTCAATACCTAGCACAGGCACTACTTATGTAGTACTGAAGACGATGAGAAGAATATTTCTCTAAAAGTAATTAAGAACCTTTGTCCAATTTTTGAAGGTAGTGATTTGTCACTGTACTACAGATTCCTTTTTCACATATTTGTGGCTTCCTTCAGCCACATACTTGGTTGTGGCTCAAAACAGTCAGAAGTTTAAATTCATATTTTGTCACATTAAAGCCAAAATTTGGAAAATCAGTCACATCTGTGTACAACCATTACTGAGTTAAATGAGAATTGTATGTCTGTAATCAATGGTACCCTGTTTGTCTTTAGCTAATCATCCATAAAATCCTCCACTGCTAAAATAATCTCAGAAAATTTGTGATGAATCTCTTCTTGAAAGTAAATGTGTTGTAGCAGTGACCATCTGGAAATGCCTATTGCAGCATTTCTATGAAGGGTGAAGAAGGCCTCTTTCTCCATTCCTGTATAAAACTGAAGTAGACCATCTTGTGAGATAACAGCTACATGGCAGTTACCACTGTTGCAAGCCATTGCACTGATTCAGATGTATTGAGATGAGCAGACATTGTGAAGAAGTGGGTAGAAAATGACTGAGGACTGCATGTGCAAGAAAACCTTTAAAGCAAATACTGTTGGAGGAATGAAAAATATTCTGCTTATTAATGTAGATTGAAATTTCCTACTAGCTGAGAATAATGCAAAGGTCACTTATCAGCTGCAAGCAAACAGCATGTGGTTGATTCAAAAATTAGTTAATCTCTAGCATTTCCGTTTCTCATTCCTGCATTTCTTGTTCTCCACCTTAAGCCTTGGAATCTTATTAAAGATATCACAGGCTTGAATGACATTTCATCTTTTTTTTTTTTTTTCTTCTTCCATAAACTGCTGCAGTCAAGATAGCTAGGAGTCTGTTGCCTACCGTTATGGCCAGGGTGTTATCATGGTCCTCAAACTCTTTCCCGGGCACAGTGACATGATTTTAACTCTTGAATGTCTTAGAGTTATCCTTGCCTCCTCATAAACTGGAGTCTGCTAGCAGAGCCATGCTATCTGCAACCATTTTACTCTTACTTATTTAAAGTCTTCTCTTTTATCCCTTGGACTCAGAGATAAGCTCAGGGGGAACCTGAATAATGGCCTCAGAAAACACTCAATTTCTTTTTTCTGATGAGTCGAAAGCTGCTGCCACAATGATGCCGCACCATGGCCAGTCTGGAGGTGGGAAAATTGTTGGAGCCTTGGACAGAAAGGAGGACGAGAGCATCTCAGGCATAAAACTGCCCCCATGTTAGCTGACATGCAAGGCAATGCTAACTACTGAAGAAAACTCCAGAGAGAATCTACTCCTGCTTTAGGGGATCTTGCAGAAAGGATTTAACTTGACAGCTATCAGCGGTGAAAGCTGTGACACCACCAAGATATTCAGACCATGGGTTCACTTGCACAGATACTCCACTTACAGTGAAGACCAAGTGGTAAAATGGCAAAATGGCCTTTATTGTAGTGTGAGCTAGCTTTTTATCAGTAGAGCATGGAATGTGTGGAATTTGGGAGGATTTTTAGGTAGTCTTGCATGCAAGGGAATATTTAAACATGGGTAAGGGAGATAGACAACAGGGAAAAGCTATAAATTCTACTAACAGGGCTAGTGAGCTTAGGGTTTACAATCAACAGATAGGGGCAGGGTTTAACGTTAATCAAAACTGCATATTACATAAAAAAGCATGGTATTTTTCTAACAACATTGTTACTAAATTGAATAAACTTAACACTTTTATAACATGAAAAGCAGTTTCTGAGGTAGGAAGTCAGCTGTTGTCCAGTAGTTTTGCTGCATTCCAAAGCTGTCTTTCCTCAATTCTCTTTTTCTTCAGAGATTTTTCTCCACCATGAATATATTTCTTGTGGGGAACTTCCAACAGACAGTTGTATAAAATAAACTACTACAGAACAGAGACACCTATCTTGGGACATGTGGTTGATCCTGAATAGGGGATTTGTATGGCAGAGAGGTGGTGAACCTTAGAAAGACCGTGACCAGCTGATAATGCAGGAGGAACTTGTCACATTTGAGTGTTTGAACACTGAGAGCCAATTGTGCTGTGTAGATACAATAAACCAAATCCTCCTCTCTGCAGAATATTGCTGGGGAGGTGCTAGTTAGCCTGATGAACATTGCAGGTAATGAATGGATGGCTAGTCAGTTGCTGTTCTGAATGTATGAGTATTGTGTATCTAAGCCTAAGGTGAGATCTTGACACCTTCATTCTGTAGGTGGATCCCACTGTACATGCTACCAGTACCTGCTGTGAGTAGAGCTGAGTTAAAGCAGATATGAATACAGCAAATCCTACGGGACATAGTTTTCATCACACGGCTATGTCATAACAAGAGAGTATTTTAAAATAGATAAAGTCTCATTTTTGAAATCCCTTTGTTGGGAGAATATGATCTGAAATGCCCTGCATCCAGGGAGCACTGGGCATGGACACTGCAGCAGGGAGAGTTGACAACACCATCCTATGCAGAAGACCCAGGCATCTTCCCCTTTTCTCCAGCCTGTCCCTCTGCTGTGGCCTATTTAGTGGGACAGGCAGTAATATGTTTAGCTTCTCTGATCTTCTTGTTTATGTTAAAAATTGTGAGAATTTTTATTTCAATCTCTTGTTAAACATTCCTGATCAACAGAGTAAAAAAATTTATCAGCCTGACCAGTGTGACCCACGTACTGCTGGAATCCTGTGATGTGCTCCCAGTGCTGTCTGTGTGCATCTGGCTGGCAACCTCCTGTGCTTGGGGTGAACAGAAGGACATTGGTTGTTAGTATGGCTTGCAGCAATGCAGTAGGAGGATTCTGCAGCAATGCAGCAGGAGGATTCTGCAGACATGCAGAGCTTCTCGGAAGAGGTGGTGTCTGATCTTGTATTTATGTCCAGATCTGCTTTCTTTTTTTAGTAGATTCCTGACCTCCTTTTTGTGACTGTTCACAGGAATATTTCTGAAACATGGCCTTGAGGAGGATTTCTCTGTATCACTCATGACACTCAAGATATTTGTTACAACTTCAGGGGAAAAGGGAAAGAGAGTCTTTAGAAGAGTTGATGGGTGATGATTGCTTGAATATTGTGGAATGGTTTTCAACCCTTTCCTCCCTGCAACAGGTTACAAGTAGGGTAGAGGCTAACTGCTTCATAAGAAATGAGATGTCTCACCCAGAAACTATTATTGGAATTATATGGTTGAAGAGCTCACTAAGCCGCTCTCCATCATTTATCATCAGTCCTGGCTAACTGGGGAGGCCCCAGATGACTAAAGGTTGACCAATGTGATGCCCATCTGTTGTAGTTTTAGTTAAATGGGAAAGATTTTTAGTGATTTTTTTTTGTTCATACCACCACATCATTCGGAGTGTGGTTGATCACCTTCCCACCCCATCTGAGCTGGACTGGGGAAAGACTGTCTCCATTATCTCGGGACCTGTCAGAAAATGTGGGTCCCTGACGTGAAGCACCCCGGGAACTCAGGAGACAGGATATAAAACCAGGCATGCATCAGAACTCTTTCTCTTGGAACCTGGGTTTTTTTGCTCGCTGGAGCACCTCTGGAGCCTCTTTTCTGGGGATCACCCTGCCTCAGTTGCAGCTGTTTTCTACCTCAGCCACAGCCGTCTTTCGCATCAGATAAGGACTGCCCTGGCCGCCAGCTGAGCTGTCGTGAGATGACCAGCTGCTGCCGATAGCCCAGGGATTTCCCTCTTGGGAGCCACATAAAAGCACCACTGCTGTGTGGCCCGAGGCTACTGTACCCCAGTGCCACGCTAGCATCAGCCTGACCCCTCCATGGTCTCTCCAAGTGGTTTGCTACATCGGAACCCATGCCACTGCCCTGGTGGCATAGGACTTCTCTTCAAACAACTGTGCATTGTCAGCAATACCGCTCAAACTAAGACTCCGTGATCCCCATCCATAAGATGATTTGTGAGTTGGAGAGCCAAGGAGTGGTCAGCAAGTGCAGCTCACCCTTCAAAAGCCCCATCTGGCCCGTGCATAATCACAGTGAAGAATGGAGATTGACAATGGACTATTGTGGCTTGAATGAAGTTACCCCACTGGTGAGTGCCTCTGGCCAGACATGCTGGAACTTCAGTATGAACTGGAGTCTAAGGCAGTGAAGTGGTGCCACCACTGACATTGCTAATGCATTTTTCTCCATTCCTTTGGCAGCCAAGTGCAGGCCACAGTTTGCTTTCATCCGGAGGAGCATGCAGTACATGTGGAACTGACTTCCCTGGGGGTGGAAACACACTCCCACCATCTGCCACTGACTGATCAAGACTGCACTAGAGAAGAGTGAGGCCCCAGAACACCTGCAGTACATAATGACATCATCATATGGGGGATCACAGCAGCAGAAGTCTTTGAGAAAGGAGAGAAGATCATCCAGATTCTTCTGAAAGCCGGTTTTGCCATCAGAGTAAGGTCAAGGGACCTGCCCAAGAAATCCAGTTCCTGGGAGTGAAGTGGCAGGACAGACACCATCAGATCCCAACAGAAGTCATCAACAAGATAACATCCATGTCCCCACAGACAAACAAGAAGGAAACACAAGCCTTCCTGAGCACTAGGTTTCTGGAGGATGCACATCCCAGAATACAACCAGACTGTAAGTCCTCTCTACTTTGTAACACACAAGAAGAATGATTTTCACTTGGGCCCCAAACAGTAACAAGCATTTGAACAGATCAAACAGGAGATTGCTAATGCTGTAGCCCTTGACCCTGTCAGGACAGGACCAGAGGTGAAGAATGTGCTCTACTCTGCAGCCAGGGAAAATGGTCCTTCTTGGAGACTCTGGCAGGAGGTGCCTGGTGAGATTTGAGGCCGACCACTTGGATTCTGGAGCCAAAGCTGCAGAGGGTCTGAGGCCAACTACACTCCAATGGAGAAAGAGATTCTAGCCACCTATGAGGGAGTTCAAGCCACATCAGAAGTGACCAGCACAGAAGCACAGCTTCTCCTGGCACCCTGACTACCAGTACTGGGGTGGATGTTCAAAGGAAAGGTTCCCTTCACACATCATGCCACTGATGTTACCTGGAGTAAGTAGATTGCCTTGATCACGCAGTGCACCTGAATAGGGAACCCTAATTGCCCTGGGATCTTGGAAATAATCACAAATTAGCCCAAAGGTGAGAATTTTGGTCTGACAGATGAAGAGGAAGAAGAACAGGTGGCATGTGCTGAGGAAGCTACACCATACAACCAACTGCCAGAAGGTGAAAAGTGTTATGCTCTTTTCATTGAAGGGATGAACTGGAAATTGAAAACAGACCTAGGGAGCCCCACACAATGAATTGCAGAAGCTACAGAAGGACAAGGTGGATCAAATCAAGTCACAGAGATCAGAGACGTCCAAATGGCTTTGGATATTGCCAAATGAGAGAAGTGGCCAAGACTTTACCTTTACACTGACTTGTTGATGGTGGTCAATGCTCTGTGGGGGTGGCTACACAGATGGAAGAAGGCTAATAGGCAAAGTAAAGGAAAATCTATTGCCTCTCAGAGAAGCTGATCGTGCGAGTCCATCATGTAGATGCACACATGCCCAAAACCTGAGCAAATGAAGAACAGAAATGACAAAAACCAGGCAGATCGAGCTGCCCAAGTCAAAGTGTCATTGGTAGATCTTGATTGGCAGGAAAAGGGAGAGTTGTTCCTAGCTCGATGGGCCCATGATGCCTCTGGTCATCGGGGGGAGATGCCACCTATAGGTGGGCAAGAGACTGAGGGGTGGATCTAACCATGGACACTATCTCCCAGATTATCCACGATTGTGAAACGTGCTACAATCAAGCAGGCTAAGAGAGTAAAGCCCCTGTGGTATGGTGGGCGACGGACTAAGTATAGGTATGGAGAAGCCTGGCAGAGCGATTACATCACACTCTTTAGGCCTTGCTCTCATTTCATAGCTAGGTAATATTTTCTGTTTCTGTTGTTTCGTTTTTGTTTCTTTCTGATTTTAGTAACATTGTTATTTTTTTCCTTCTTTATTCAGACTCCTCGTAATCTTTACCTTGTCAATATTTGGGAGGAGGGAAATAAAAAAAAGAAAAGGAGGGTTCATCTCATTAGAGGTCTCACCTTATGAACATATTGTCATTAAACCAAGACACCATTGCTGCAGGCATTCAAGCGAGCAGGAAAGAACGACACATCTATAAGATGCAGATTCAAATCCGCTTTATTATCAGAAGGCTATACAATATATAATCTTTTGAGTCCTGGACATGCGATCACGAGCACAGCATGCTATTATGATTGGTCAGCATACATTGTTCACGCGCCTCAGGCAGTCCATCGATTGG
>NW_020956648.1:24217-27054 GCF_003031625.1 Empidonax traillii
ATACATTGTTCACGCGCCTCAGGCAGTCCATCGATTGGTGGTCTTAAAGCCCACATTCCTGGATAAAGTTTCGGTTATTGCTGTTTTTCACATCCCGCTTTCTGCTGACCTCTGCATTCTTGTAACCCTAAAACTTGTTCTTGTTTGTCTAACGGTCAACTCCTGACCTTTTCAGAACTCAGCATATTCATGTAAAACTGCTAAGACCCCAACATTTCCCCCCTTTCACTTAAGCATAGAATCAAAGCTACAAATAATACAATCCTGAAGACACCTAAAAACACATGGAATAATAAATAATGAAACCAGAATGAAAGCGAGTATAGACAGCCCTTGTTTAAGTATATCTTTTAGCCAACCTCCTACTCCCCAAGACGTCAGCCAGGCATCCAGTCCCACAGATCCTTCTTTTACATGATGCATGCGTTCCTTAAGCTCTTGTAACTGTTTGTGTATGCTCTGTGAATGATCAGATAGATTCCTGCAACACATTCCCTCAAAATCCTGACACCCATGCCCATGGGCTAAAAGCAAAAAAATCAATTGCTGCTCTATTTTGCAAAACTGCATATCTTAAGCTATTTAGAAACACATGCGTAACCCCTTTTTGTATTTGTGCTAGGAAAATCGCCTGGGTCTTCCTTTGCAGGGCCCTTTGCAAACACGACACCAAACATGGCAACATTAGTAGCACAACCACAAAAATAGATAACAGAAGCAAACCTGTCTTGACCATAGGCAAAAACCATTCTGATAGTTCCTATTTACCAACAGAACATTTAGCTAATTCTGACCAGCATTAACCCAGAATTCTTCAATACTTGCTTCCAATCATTGAAGGCTAGCATGCATCAACTTACCATAATTAAATCTATACAGCATATTCTCTTAAAATCTTAACACTCACAAAGTATTTTAAGTTCACACACATAGATATTTACACAGCTTTTTTTCACTCATACAGCTTTTTTCCAGTCATTCAGAAGGTGGCCACCTCAATCCACTCCTCATTCACACATAGCTGGGTTTTTTATTATAGTTTTGCATTTCAACCACAGATCTCAGATCCCAGTATTACTGGCTGTGTGCTTCTCAGTCTGCCATCTCTGATGGTCATGTTCAGTAACTCCACCTGTCCTGAAGAGGAATCAATACAAGGAACAAAAAAGTTTAACAAACCTATGAGATCCATTTTTGATCCAGCACCTGTTCATGTACATGCATATTCTCCTCCTACTTTTTTCTTGTATTTGAAAATATGTTTGGCATGTAAAAATGCTTTCTTGACAATAACTTGCCCCATGAGTGAGCTAGCCCTGCTATAGAATACCAAAAGTTATGCAGTATAAGAGAAATAACGTTAGGTAAACTGAAAGAAGAGAAGAAAACCATGTGTGTTCACTTCAAATTCCCAACTGAAATTTACCTTAACCTGATGCTAGGAAGGGGAAAAGCAAAATCTGCAATTACAAAATCGCAGTAACCAAGCAACCAGGACCAATCATAGATCTCTTAAACTTTTAACTATTAGTAAGTTCCACTTCTCTGTTAACTGTGACACTGTGACAAACTCAGTGAAAAGCACCACCAGCTATGCACATGGAAGTTCTCTTCAAAGCTCCCTTTTTTTTTTTTTTTTTTTAAATCAACTGTAGTTTTAGCAGTTTTGTCACACTGCAACACTACAAGTGCCGAGCCTTGGGTCCTCCGGGACACCCTCAACGCAGGCGGTGGCCCCTGATGGTGTCAGGGGGCGACTCGCCCCGCTCTGGCTCGGAGCCTGCAGCGCCCCAGCTCTGCAGCTCCATCAACAGCGGCTCCGCCTTCGGTCTGCTCCCAGCATGGTGCTGCGTGGGCGTCCCGGTCTGTGTCGGCCGTCCCTGCCGGTGCTGTCTCCGTGCTCTCTGAATGTTGGTATGCAGTCATCTCTGAACTTCTGTCCGTGTGCCTCTTTCAGTCGCTTGCGCTGTTAACAAAAAGGCTTACAAACCGTTGCTATTAATAGTTCAGTCAGTTTTGTTATTGTAACAGACACAGATAAGAGCAGTCAATTTTGCAGAGGGGTCTGCTTGGGAAAAAAGAAGAGCTTAGCCACAGGACTGTAGCCAGTCTGCACATTGTTCCACAGCGGGTTTTGAACCTATGACCCTGAGATTCACAAGTCCCATGCTTTACTGACTGAGCCATCTGAGCTTCTTTTACGGTAGCTCTGCTCTTTTCAAGGTAGCCAGACTCCCGTCACGGTAGCCAGGCTCTCTTAAAATCTTACTCCAGCTCGGCTCCGGCTCTGCTGTCCTGAGCCAGGCCACGGCAACACCAACGTAATAAATCTATCAGCGTCGAAGACGGCAGCTGAGCGTTAGTCTTGTCAGCCAATTTCATTAGGCTATCAACAACCGCCTTTTCCAGTGCTGAAGCAGTTAATTCCATCCTGCTTATTTCCTGACTCACCGGTCAGCCGTGCATGAAAACCGCCTTTCTTTGGGCGCCCAGCTAAAGTTCCACTGGCAGCAGGACCCTTGCAGGCTCCGCAGCTTGATGCAATTTGATCCTCTCCAAACATGTACGTCGGGAGTCACCAAATGCTGCAGGCATTCAAGCGAGCAGGAAAGAACGACACATCTATAAGATGCAGATTCAAATCCGCTTTATTATCAGAAGGCTATACAATATATAATCTTTTGAGTCCTGGACATGCGATCACGAGCACAGCATGCTATTATGATTGGTCAGCATACATTGTTCACGCGCCTCAGGCAGTCCATCGATTGGTGGTCTTAAAGCCCACATTCCTGGATAAAGTTTCGGTTATTGCTGTTTTTCACATCCCGCTTTCT
>NW_020956648.1:27347-36467 GCF_003031625.1 Empidonax traillii
CATGCTATTATGATTGGTCAGCATACATTGTTCACGCGCCTCAGGCAGTCCATCGATTGGTGGTCTTAAAGCCCACATTCCTGGATAAAGTTTCGGTTATTGCTGTTTTTCACATCCCGCTTTCTGCTGACCTCTGCATTCTTGTAACCCTAAAACTTGTTCTTGTTTGTCTAACGGTCAACTCCTGACCTTTTCAGAACTCAGCATATTCGTGTAAAACTGCTAAGGCCCCAACACAATATGTAAAAGAAGATCCAGAAGGAGGATCTGGGGAACTACAGGCCTGTCAGCCTGACCTCGATTCCCATCGAGGTTATGGAGCAGATCATCTTGAATGAGATCACATGGCACATGCGGGAAAACCAAGGGATCGTACCCAGTCAGCATGGGTTTAGGAAAGGCAGGTCCCACCTGACCTACATGATCTCCTTTTATGACCAGGTGACCTGCCTAGTGGATGAGGGGAAGGCTGTGGATGTAGTCTACCTGGACTTCAGCAAAGCCTTTGATACCGTCTCCCAACATCATTCTCCTGGAAAAGCTGGCTGCCCATGGCTTGGACAGGGGCACTCTCTACTGGGTTAAGAACTGACTGGATGGCCAGGCCCAGAGAGTGGTGGTGAATGTGCTGCATCCAGTTGGCAGCTGGTCACTAGTGGTATTCCTCTAGTGATCAGTGTTGGATCCAGTCCTGTTTAATATCTTTATTGATTATCTGGATGAGGGGATCAAGTGCACCCTTAGTAAATTCACAGCCAACACCAAGTTGGGAGGGAGTGTCGATCTACTGGAGGGTTGGAAGGCTCTGCAGAGGCATCTGGACAGGCTTGAAGAATGGACTAAGACCAATGGTATGAGGTTCAACAACACCACATGCGGGGTCCTGCACTTTGGCCACAATAACCCCATATAGTACTACAGGCTGGGGGCAGAGTGGCTGGAAAGAGGCCCAGCAGAAAAGAACCTGGGAGGGCTGGTTGACAGCTAGCTGAACATGAGCCAACAGTGTACCCAGGAGGCAAAGTAGGGCAGTGGCATCCTGGCTTGTATCATAAATAGTGTGGCCATCAGAACTAGAGAAGTGATTTTACCCCTATACTTTACACTGGTGAGGCCACACCTTGAGAAATGTCCAGTTGTTGGCCCCTCACTTCAAGACATTGAGGTGCTGCAGTGAGTCTAGAGAAGGGCAACGACATTGGTGAAGGGTCTGGAGCACAAGTCCTATGAGGAACAGCTGAGGGAGCTGGGGTTGTTTAGCCTGGAGAAAGGGAGGCTCAGGGTTACCTTATCCCTCTCTACAACTACCTGAAAGGAGGTTGTAGCCAGGTGGGGGTCAGCCTCTTTTCCCAGGCAACAAGCAACAGGATGAGAGGACATAGTCTTAAGCTGTGCGAGGGGAGGTTTAGGTTAGGTTAGACATTAGAAAGAATTTCTTCACAGAAAGGGTGATTAGATATTGGAATGGACTGCCCAGGGAGCTGGTGGAGTCAGTATCCCTGGAGGTGTTTAAGGAAAGACTGGACATGGCACTTGGTTCCATGGTCTAGTTGACATGGTGGTGTTTGGTCATAGGTTGGACTTGATGATCTCAGAGGTCTTTTCCTACCTAATTGATTCTGTGATTCTGTGTAATTCTGTGATCTCAGCAGGAGAGCCTCTTCAAGACTAATGGACTCCCATCTATGGGCAATGAGCTACTTATGGGATAAAATAAAAGATCCAGGAATAAGGAGAGGGAGATGGTAGGAGAAAAAGAAAGTATGTGAGAACAGTAAAGAGCAAAGGAACCTAAAATCATGTCTTGAGATAGCTGCGCTTAGAATCATAGAATTAACTGAGTTGGAAGAGGCTTCTGAGATCATCAAATCCAACCCTTGATCCAACCCCACTGTGATTACTAGATCATGGCACTCAGTGCCACATCCAGCCTCATCTTAAAAACCTCCAGGGATGATGAATCCACCACCTCTCTGGACAGGTCATTCCAATGCCTGAGCATTCACTCTGTAAAGAACTTCTTTCGAATATCCAACCTAAACCTCCCCGGCAGAGCTTAAGCCTGTGCCCTCTTGTCCTACTGCTGAATTCCTGGGAGAAGAGACTGACCCCCACCTGGCTACAGCCTCCTTTTAGGTAATTGTAGAGAGTGATGAGGTCACCCCTTGAGACTCCTCTTCTCCAGGCTAAACAACCCCAGCTCCCTCAGCCTCCCTTAGAATCATAGAATTGTAAAATGTTAAGGATTGGAAGGGACCTTAAAGATCATCTAGTCCCAACCCCTTCTGCCATGGGCAGAGACACCTCCCACTAGATCAGGTTGCTCAAGGCCTTATCCAACCTGGCCTTGAACACTTCCAGGGATGGGGCATCCACACTCTATTCTCAGTATCTCAGCACCCTCACAGTAAGGAATTTCTTCCTATTATCTAACCTAATTTTCCCCTCTTTCAGTTTGTACCCATTACTCCTTTACCTACCACTACAGTTCCTGATAAAGAGTCCCTCTCCAGCTTCCCTGTAGGCCCCCTTTCAGATACTGGAAGGTTTCTGAGGTCTCCATGCAGACCCCTCCAGGCTGAACAGTCCCAACTTTCTCAGTCTGTCTTTGTAGGGGAGGTGCTCGAGTCCTCTTATCAACTTCATGGCCTCCTCTCGACTTGCTCCAACAGTTCCATGTCCTTCTTATGTTGGGGGCACCAGAACTGTACACATGTAGTTGTTGGACCTTGGCTAAACACCAGGTATCCGCTGGGCCTGCGCCCCACTTCCCTCCAAAGGGAAGGGGAAGAGGGAAAGGGGGAAAAGAACGAAAGGAAAAAAAAACCTACAGAACTGAAACTGCCAAGAAAAACAGCTTTAAATTTACACAGAGAGGAAAAAAAAATTAAAAACACTATATACACAGACAAGAACTAACAACAGAAACTACTTCCCCACAACGAGTGCATTCCTCCTCCGAAGAGACAGTCTGGCTACACCACACAGCTACCTGGAAGAGAAGAGAGGACTTGTTTCCTTCCTGTCTCTTTTATATCTGGGGTGATGTAACATTGTGTGGAATATCTTATTGGTAAAATGTACATCAGGTGTTCTATCCTAGTTCTGTTTCCCTCTCAGGGAGGGTAACAAACCCATTACAATGCAATATTCTAGGTGGGGTCTCACAAGAGCAGAGTAGAGGGGGAGAATCACCTCCTTTGAGCTGGCCATGCTCCTTTTGATGCAGCCCAGGATTGTGTTGGCTTTCTGGGCAGTGAGCACACATGTTGAGTTTTTCATCAACCATCACCCCCAAGTCTTTCTCTGCAGAGCTGCTCTCAATCACTTCTCTGCCTAACCTGTAGGTGTGTCTGGGATTGCCATGACCCAGGTCTAGGACCTTGCACTTCTCTTTGTTGAACTTCATAAGGTTTGCATCGGCCCACCTCTCAAGCATGTCAAGGTCCCTCTGGATGGCATCACTTACCTCCAGTGTATTGACTGCACCACACAACTTGGTGTCATTGGCAAACTTGCTGAGGGTGCACTCGATGCCACTGTCTATGTCGCTGACAAAGATGTTGAACAGTATTGGCCCCAGTACCAATCCCCGAGGGACACCACTAATCACTGGTCTCCACATGGACAATGAGCCATTGACCACAACTCTCTGTGTGCTACCATACAGCCAGTTCTTTATCCACTGAGTGGTTCATCCATTACATCCATGTCTCTCCAGTTTAGAGACAAGGATGTCATGTGGGACAGTGTCAAGCACTTTGCATAAGTCCAGGTAGATGATGTCAGTTTCTCAGCCCCATACACCAATACTGTAGCCCTGTCATAGAAAGTCACTGAATTTGGGAAAAGAGACCAACCCCCACCTGGCTACAACCTCTTTTCAAGTAGTTGCAGAGAGTGATGAGGTCTCCCCTGAGCCTTCTCTTCTCCAGGCTAAACAACTCCAGTTCCCTCAGCCTCTCCTCATAGGACTTGTGTTCGAGTCCCTTCACCAGCCTGGTTGCTCTTCTCTGGATCTGCTCCAGCACCTCGACATCCTTCCTGAACTCAGGGGCCCAGAACCGGACACAGTACTCCAGGTTTGGCCTCACCAGTGCCAAGTAAGGGGAAGAATCACTTCCCTGCTTCTGCTGCCACACTGTTCCTGATGCAGGCCAGGATGCCATTGGCCTTCTTGGCCACCTGGGCACACTGCTGGCTCATGTTCAGCCTCCTGTCAATCCAAACTCACAGGTCCTTTTCTGCCTGACTGCTCTCCAGCCACTCTGTGCCCAGCCTGTAGCACTGCATGGGGTTGTTGTGGCCAAAGTGCAGGACCTGGCACTTGGCCTTGTTGAATGTCATGACATTGGAATCAGTCCATCTGCAGAGCCCTCCTGCCTTCCAGCTGATCGACACTCCCCCCAGCTTGGTGTCATCTGCAAATTTACTCATGGTGGACTCAATCCCCTCATCTAAATCATCAGTAAAGATATTAAATAGAACTGGGCCCAACACTGATCCCTGGGGAACACCACTAGTGACCGACTGCCAACTGAATGCAGCACCGTTCACCACCACTTGCTGGGCCCGACCCTCCAGCCAGTTTTTAACCCAGCACAGAATGCCCCTGTCCAAGGCATGGGTTGCCAGGTTTTTCAGGAGTATGCTGTGGGAGATGGTGTCAAAGGCTTTGATGAAGTCCAGATAGACCACATCCACAGTCTTCCCTTCATCCACCAGGTGGGTCACCTGATCATAAAAAGAGATCAGGTTGGTTAGACAGGACCTGCCCTTCCTAAACCCATGTTGGCTGGCTCTGATCCCTTGTCCATCCCGTAAATGCTGTGTGATTGCACCTAGGATGATCTGCTCCGTAACCTTGCCAGGCCCTGAGGTCAGGCTGACAGGCCTGTAGTTTCCCGGGTCCTCCTTCCGGCCCTTTTTGTGGATTGGAATGACATTTGCCAACTTCCAATCATCTGGGACCTCCCCAGTGAGCCAGGACTGTTGGAAAATGATGGCGATCTCTTCTGCCAGCTCCCTCATCACCCTTGGGTGGATCCTATCTGGTCCCATGGACTTGTGAGGATCCAAGTGGCTCAGTAGGTCCCTAACTGTTTCCTCCTGGATTACAGGGGGGCTATTCATCTTATCCCTGTCTACAAGCTCCAGAAGCCAGCTGTCCTCAGGACAACCTGTCTTACAGTTGAAGAGTGAGGTAAAGGTGTTAAATACCTCAGCCTTGTCCTCATCTTTGATAACTATATTCCCATCCATGTCCAATAAAAAATGGAGGTTTTCCTTGTCCCTCCTTTTGCTACTGATGTATCTATAGAAAGATTTTTTGGTATCCCTAACAGAAGTGGCAAGGTCAAGTTCTAGTTTTGTCTTCGTCTCTCTGATTTTCTTTTGGCAAGACCTAACTATTCCTAAACTCTTCCTGAGTAGTCAGCCCTTTTTTCCATAATTGGTAGGCTCTCTTTTTTACCCTAATTTCCTTCAAAATCTCTGTGTTCAGCCAGATTGGTCGTCTTCCCCATCAGCTTGCCTTTCAGCAGACTGGGATAGCCTGCTCCTGTGCATTCAAGACTTCCTTCTTGAAGCATGTCCATCCCTCCTGGACTCCTTTGTTTTCAAGGGTAGTTTCCCAGGGTACACTCTGAACAAGTCTTCTGAAAAGGCCGAAATCTGCCTGAAGTTTTATTGATGGCCCTCCTTGCATCCCTGAGTATTGAAAACTCTATTATTTCATGGTCACTGTGCCCCAGATGGCCTCCGACCACCACATCTCCCACCAGCCCCTCTCTGTGAACAGAAGGTCTTGCAGGGCTCCATCTCTGGTAGGTTCATTTACCAGCTGGACCAGGAAATTATCCTCTATATACTCTAGGAATCTCCTAGACTGCCTCTTCTCTGCTGTGTGGAGTTCCCAGCAGACATCTGGCAGGTTAAAGTCACCCACAAGAACACCCACTTTGGGCTATGGTCCAGTTGACATGGTGGTGTTTGATCATAGGTTGGACTCGATGATCTCAGAGGTCTTTTCCAACCTAATTGATTCTGTGATTCTGTGATTGGAAGTTCATAACAATGCACTTAGATACCTTGTGTTTTTACAACATGACAGCATCAGCTTAGATGTATCCGTATGCAGTAAAGTATGCTGAAGATTTGTCTAGGGGTTAGAATCCATGTACATGTCATGGTTTAACCCCAGCCAGCAACCAGGCCCCACGCAACCACTCTCTCACTCCCCCACCAGTAGGATCAGGGACAGAATCAGAGAGGTAAAAGTTAGAAAACTCATGGGTTAAGATAAAGACAGTTTAATAAGGAAAGCAAAAGAAGGAATTAATACACTGCTTCTCATGGGCAGGGAGCCACTTTTCCCCCTTCCTCCCCCCTCTGTTCTTCTCGGAGGAGAGAAAAAAAAGTCAGAGAATTCCTGAGTAGAGATAAGAGCTGGGAGAAGTCACTGATCACGAGCGAAACAGACTCAGAGGGAATAGAACTTAAATTTATGGCTAACAAACTTAAACTAAAAGCTGAATTTATTGCTAACAGAATAAGAACTAAAGAGTAAAAGAATAAAACAGTCTTAAAACCCAACACCTTCCCCCCATCCCTCATTCCTCCATGTTCTCCCTCCTCCCCCCAGCAGCTCAGGGAGATGGGGGGAGGGGGGGGAAGTCACAGTCAGTGGCTGCTTCTGCCTCTGTTAAAATCCATTTCTTAGACAGTAACTCTTCCCAATTTTCTGTCCTGGGAGGGTCACTTTTCCATCAGGTGCAGAGGGGTCTGTCTCTCTCTGCACTTTAATGGTCTTCTCTATGGGCTGCAAGGTGACATCTTGCTTCACCATAGTCTTCACCATGGTTACAGGGGAGGGTAATGGCTTTGAGTGTTTCCTGTGTGGTCCCTTCCCATGGGAGATAGTCCTTGATGGACTTCTCCACCGTGAGTCCATCCCTCAGGCAGCAGTTCTTCTATAATCTGCTATCCCTTGGGTCACAAATGAACTGCACCAGTGTGGATCTCCCACAGGGCCACAACGGGACAACTTGCTCCAGCATAGATTTCTCTCTCCATAGGCCAAAGGTCTCCAGCAGGACTCTGCTTTATCTTAGGCCTCCCACAGAGTCTCAGCCTCCTCATGCATTCACCTGCTCCAGTGTAGGCTCCTCCATGAGCTGCAGGGGGGTGGGATCTCCTCATCCCAATAATCTTCCACAGGCAACAGGGGTCTCAGCTTAAAGTCTCTCCTCTGCTGGAGGGGGAGAGGGGGACCCCTGGGCCTTTCCTCCCCACTCCTGCTACACTGACCTTGGAGTCTACATTGCTATCTCATGTTCTCCTCTGCTCTCCTCTATGGCTGGAATTTCTTCTGTGACATCAGCTTTCTCTTCCTCTATTCTTAAATATGTTATCTCAGAAGGGCATACCATTGGCTCGTAGTAGGAAGTCCATCCTGGAGCTGGCTATTATTTGCTTTTTCATAGAACAGCAAAAGCTTCTAGTAGCTTCTAACCAAAATCACCTCTATGGCCCCCTATTACCAAAAATTCAGCCACTTGAACCCATGACAAGTGACAAGGTGCAGAAAGGACCTTTCTAAACTCCTTCTCAGAGAGGAGTCTGAGTGTGACTAGATCTAATCTTAGCCCCAGATTCGTCAACTGTTTATGTCTAAAGGATTATAAAGGTTTAATTGAACCTTTATACAACTTTGTCTGGCAGTATTAAGGATAGCAAACCAAATATATGTATATAAATAAACAAATTTATTTATTTAGGTTGGTTGCAATAATGATTAGACAGAAATACCTTATTCAGAATTATTTAATATACATTATGGATAGCTATAACTACCAGTATAGTGCATTATTTTTGAAGCAATATTGAATCAATTATATTAAAGCTAGCAAAACAATTATTAAGTAGAGAGTGATGTTATTCACCCATACCAATGACTGTGGGCAAATTTCTCTCAGCCTTCAGAAGTAACCTTGAGGGGTGTCTCCACTCAAAGGAAGGATCTTCACACACCTTAGGGAGGTATGCTAGAAGTCCTCTCTGTGCAAAAGTGGGACTGGCCTTTTATAGTATTGTTGCCTAAATGTCTGTGGGGAAAAAAGACTCCAAGACAAATTAGGTAGGAGATAAGATAAGGATACAAAGGCTTTAATGAGCCACCAGGCTTTCTGGAATACCCCAACCCACGCTCTCGAATACAGGTGTTTTCAGTTTTTATAATGATTTTCACCCAATCCCCATCTGGCCACCACCACGCCTCTTGGGAATTGGGTCTGGGGGCATTTTGGGACCCCCTCTTCTTCATCTTCCTCAGAGTACGCAATGTTCTTGGAGGCCTTCCAGAGTTCTAGGCCTGAAGGTTGTTGCGTCTATGGCTATATCTTCTTGCGTAGATTTTAGGCTGTTCTCTACAATTCTACCTTGAAAATGAGACTAAACAGGTTAATGGAATTTGGGGGATTGATAGGGAAATGGGTAACAGGGTTTGCTATGTGTGGTTGGTGTGTTAAAGGGTAAAAGGATAATGTATTGCTACTTTAAAATCTACATTTACTACATAACTACTTCTAAGATCTACAAAAATTAAAATATCAAAACTCCAAGGTATCAGTCCCCCCTTTAGAGATTGGACAAAACTCAGAAATTTTGTCCAATCTCTACTACTTACATCTAATCCTTTTCAAAAGAGATGACCAACATCTACAACATTGGTTCATGCGATGAGCTATTATACAAACACTATGTACGTTACCAATAGAAACAGTTGTTTTATCCAGGTCCAGTTCAGTAACCGTGAAGTGAGTTTGTGGAGAACATCTCCCAAACCCAGTGAGACATTATCCAGAGATACCTGATGTAGAATTTTGGTTTGGTTCCTGACGAATGGGGGGTTTAAATGCCCAATCATCCGGCCCAGAGCGCATCTTGCGTGGGAAACAGACACGTACACGCAGGTTACATGTCCGGCAAAATGGCCGATTCCTTTATTCCACTGGTGCTTTTATAGGGAGGGTATAGAAGGTTCTGGGGCAAGGGTAGTTTGGTTTTGAACCCTCGAATCTCGAGGACTTCTGATAAGGAGGTTTGAAGGTATTGGTTAGG
>NW_020956648.1:36531-38339 GCF_003031625.1 Empidonax traillii
GGGATAGCCAGGGGAGGAAGGGAAGGTGTGGTCTTTGGGGGCCCAGGAGAGGGAAGTCCTGCAGAGGTCTGTAAGGCTGGGGCTGCTCTGGCCCCTGCAGCCGGCCCCCAGGCAGTTCTGGGCAGCTGTTGTTGCTAGAAGCTTGATTCTCTGCAGGCTCTGGCAGTTCCACTTCCCACAATTCCCCCTGTCTTGTTTTTGCAGGGCTGTGAAAACTTGGGAAAAACTTTTAGTCATGGATTTCTTAACACGAAAAATTAGACAGGGAAGGAAAACAAGGATGGGGGAAGTGACAATTAGGAACAAAATGATTCCTTTAACAACCTTATTGACTCAATCAGAGAGGGAAGGAAGGCAAAATCAACTAAAGAGACCTGAAAAATCTTTTGTCTTGGTTTATGGTGATAGAGTGGATGGAAGGCAGGTTAGTGGGTGGAGAGAAATTTTTAGTAGGAAGAGGATAAGGTTGGGAGTTATTACAGGATGTGGTGGTGTTAGTACAGAGTCGGGGATAGGTTAGATTTTAGAGTGAGGCTATTAGTAGTGGGTTTAAATCTAAAGCAAGTGGTAGCTATAAATGAGCTTAAAAGATTTAACTCTTGGGGATTAGTGTTTGAAGAAGGAGGGAAATTATCTACAAGGGAAGTGTTGTGGATAAACCTGTTCTAGTCAGGTATATTCCTACGAGACAGCTTTTTAAAAGGTTTTACTCATGCTGTCAAAGAAAATGCACGTTGTGTCTGTGTCAGTGGTTTTGGTCGAGGGGGTCCAGACGTTCTTTGCCGGTTGCTGCAGTCAGTTTGGGACTGGGAGAGCTAAGGTAGTTCATGGTGGAACAAAGGAGAGAAGGATCAGGAGAGCTTGGAATTCTCTAGGAAGGGCTTGGTTCTTTCTGGGGGGACCCATCTTGGAATGAATTTCCCCTTGAACTTCCACAGCTTAAGAAATCGCATTTATCCATTGTCTTGGTATTTGCTTGGTGTCTTGAGGTGCCGTGTTTATTTGCATGACAGTATCTGTAGCTTTACTCGTTGTGGCAGATGCTGTATGTTGCTCTATAGATGAAGAACTTGGTGCTTGGTTCTCCGAAGGGGCTGTTTTCATGCTTTCAGTGGATGTTGAAATTGTCTTTTCAGGAGCAGCTTGGATTTTGTTATGTACTGTTTCAGTTTGTGTGCTGGAAGGAACTGCAGATATCTGTATCTTTGCAGAGGTTTGCTCTGTGGAGGCAGGCTGCTGGAACGGAGCTTGTTGCTGTGTCTGAATTTCCTGGTTGCAGCCATGGTATTTGGTGTCATGTGATAAAGGATTAGGGGAAGTTCCTTCTGCATTACGTGAGAAGGCTGGAGCTTCTGGGACTGAGTTATCCTTCCCCCCTAGGGAGGAGGGGTTTACCGGGATGCTTGAAGGGGGCGTGAATAATTTCTGTGTCTCCGCCCACTGTCCACTCCCCTCCCTTTGTTTGTGGAGTTCAGGAAAGTTTTGGCGGGCTTTTGTCGGGTCTTTGTTCTCTGTTTCGCCATGTTGGCTGTCCTGTAGTATCTCCCCCCCGTTTCTATATGTGTTCTCACTCCTCTGTCCGTGCCGTGGTGTCTGCAGAGGAGCCGGAGGTTCCGCGTTGTCGGGAAAAGGTTGGGGGGGGCGGGCAGGTCGAGCGGCGGCAGGGGCGGCACGGCTGCGGCCGCGGGGTCGCGTGGGGCCGGGGCGGCTCGTCTCGCGCGCAGCTGAGGGCGGCGGGCGGGCCGGGGGGGTGCCGGGCGGCAGCGCCGGGGTGGCGGGCAGCGGCGGGGCCGGGGGCGGCGTCTGCC
>NW_020956648.1:40116-57593 GCF_003031625.1 Empidonax traillii
AGGGGGAAGGGATAGCCAGGGGAGGAAGGGAAGGTGTGGTCTTTGGGGGCCCAGGAGAGGGAAGTCCTGCAGAGGTCTGTAAGGCTGGGGCTGCTCTGGCCCCTGCAGCCGGCCCCCAGGCAGTTCTGGGCAGCTGTTGTTGCTAGAAGCTTGATTCTCTGCAGGCTCTGGCAGTTCCACTTCCCACAGGTTCCGAATTGCAGCCAAATTCCATAGTGCAAATTCAGCACTCACTTTCACAAAGAATATTAGGTGTCAAATGTAAATTACATTCTGAACTTAATTCATAGTTACCGACTGTACTTCCCTACTATTTCTGAGTGATATTTTTGAAGTTCTGGAAGCAGACTCATCATATTAGCCCAATACTCTGCTTCCTCACAGTGTAATGCTTACAAGAAGACAGCAATCCACATGACTGCCCTGCCTCCAAAATCTGAGCCACTATTGTGCCACACAGACTCAAGGACCCGACAAGGGATGGATCAAAGGAATAGTGTACATTTTGCTCAGAGCATGGATAGAAAAATAAGAATCTAAGTCTGGAAAAATCCATATAGGAGCAGGAAGCAGTCCCGTGATTGTGCTTCTCATCAGAACAAATGACATTGGCAGGATGCTGCTGGAGCTGATTGAGGTTGACCTGTTGGAGCAGGTCCAGAAGTGTGCCACAAAAATGGTCACAGGGATGGAACACTTCTCCCATGAAGAAAGGCTGAGAGAGTTGGGGTTGTTTAGCCGAGAGAACAAAAGGCTCTGGGGAGACCTTATTGCAACCTTTCAGTACTTAAAGGGGACTTATAAGAAAGATGTGGACAGAGTTTTTAATAGGGCCTTTAGCAACAGAACAAGGGATAATGGTTTTACACTGGAAGAGGGTAGATTCAGACTAGATATAAGGACAATTTTTTTATGATGATGAGGATGGTGAACCACTGGAACAGGTTGCCCAGAGAGGTTGTAAGTGCCCCATCCCTTGAAACATTCAAGGTCAGATTGGACCAGGCTCTGAGCAACCTGGTCTACTTGAAGATGTCCCTGCTCATTTCAGGGAAGTTGGACTAGAGGACCTTTAAAGGTCCCTTCCAACCCAAACCATTCTATGATTCTATGCCATGCTGGGTAAGGCTCTGAAAGAAGTAGGTTCCCAGATGTTATGTAGAATAGCTCTGGCCCCTACCAAATGAATGACAGGGAAGGTTAACAAACAGATAAGGTTTGAAGATTTGGGAAAGTTTGGGCATTGGTGTATGATTCTGAAGAGATATTCTTTGATAGGTTTTACCTAAGGACCTGCAGTACTTCTGCAAACACTGGTGTTGGCCTCATTTCTAAGAGAAACCTTAAAGAAACACCAGGAAAAGGTTGGGAAGTGCTTGTGAAGTCCAAGGGTCTGCCTAAATATGTGGTAAATTAAATAATCAGACAAATCTGGTCATAGAAGTGCAGAAAGCAGTGTCACAGAGTAGACCCATGGACAGCAAAGAAAGTGGTTGAATAAGCAAGGTCTTGCTGGAAGAGTGACTAGGGAGGAGAAGTAAAAAAAGGTGAATATGCAACTGTAGCAAGACTATGCAGCAAAGTGGAGGACCTGGAACTGTTAGGATCTAATTATTAAAAGATGCCTCTGCCTGAACTAAAGTGCAAACAAGACTATATGCCAAAGTCAATAGTACGGTTTTATTTAACAGTAAATATGAGGGAGAGAGAGAGAGAAGAAGGGTGGGGGTAGAAAGATAGTGAGAGAGAGAGAGAGAGAGAGATTAAGTAAATAGATAAAGATATCACCACCACATGGATTCCAACAGTGTCCTGCTGGGTCCTTCTTCTGGTCTTCTCAGTGGTGAAGGTCCTGAAGTCATGCTTCTAGGGTACCACTTTATACAGTCCAAACCCCGGGTATTCATGGGGGTAGATTCATTCCCATAACTTGAGCTGGCATGTGTATAAGGACTTGCTTCCTTTCTCATAGCTTGCCATGGTGGGAGTTTTGTTGGTGTGCTAATTTCAAAACTTTCACCTTTGTTTAGGTCTGTAATTAACACTTTCCTTTCTCACAGTTTTCCAAAGTGGGAACATTGTTTATATTTGCTTTACCAGGCCTGGTTCCTGTTGTTGCCAGTCTGTGCTTATCACAAGTTCCTGTCGTGGTGGCTTATCTTCTGGGAATTTCCTTCTCTGACAGTGTTTTGAGACAATTCATTGCATTGTCCAAGTCCTACCATGAGCTACTGATACAGGATATGAGTGAGCGCATTGGGACAGTAGATCTGTCCTTCAATCACAGTGATGAGCACTCTAAAACCAGTGGCTGCTTTTCAGGAAAAGGCAGGGAGCAGCAGTGTGTGTTAATGACAGCACAACTCACAGTTTATTAAAAGATTATCACTTCCAGCATGCCATACACCACCACGATCCTTTTTCACTGCCAAAAGAATTCTGTAATGTTATTAGAGAGGTAGTTACTACTGCAGTTGTTTTGGATAATTTAACATCAGGAATCAGCTTGGAGAGCAATTGATAGTATAATTGGCAAGTCTGAGATATTCTTGTATTTCTAGGCAATAAAAATATCCTCCAGAGATTCACTAACATGGCAGGAAATGGTACTATTTTAGACTTGGCTTTGGTAAGTCATGAAGACATAGAAGACCTGATCATTGGCAATAGTTTTGGATTCAGGGACAATAAGTTCAATTCATGCAAATTAAATGAAAAGGTAGTTTGAGGTAGATCTATAACAAAAATAAGTTTTATAAACTAAGACCTTAAGCAGTCAGGAGATTGAGAAGCCCAGGAACTCAAATACATCAGGGAGTGTTGAAGGAGAAAGTGTCAGAAGAAAGAACATTGCAAATGGAGTTTTCCAACAGCCCTTTCATTTATATGTTCATTAATGACTTTGACACAAAAAATCAAGAGTTGGCAAAGAAAATTTCATCATAACAGCAATGACAAAGTTTCCATAAGAAGTCCAAGGGCAATCAAAAGAACTCAAGGTCCTCAGGCAATTGATTAAGGGATCAGGAGTACAAGTATTTTTTTTTGTCTATCCTACTAGTTACAGGAAATTATGTGGGAAGAAACAGGAAGAGTCAGCTGATCAATACCCGGCTCCATGTCTGGTGTCACCAGCAGAATTTGGGTTTTTTTGATCACAGATTGATCTACATGATACCAGACCTACTAGTGACATAAATTTTTTATGAGCAGCTGGGAGGAGTCTCACAATCACTACCCCTTGTTCTCATTGGGGACTTCAACCTACCAGATGTCTGATGGAAATATAATACAGCAGAGAGGAAACAGTCTTGGAGGATCCTGGAATGTGTGAGAGATAACTCTGTGACAGCTGGTAACTAGGGAAGGCACCCCACTGGAACTGTTGCTTGCAAACAGAGAAGGACTGGTGGGTGATGTGATGGTCAGAGGCCGTCTTGGGCATAGTGATCATGAAATTATAAAGTTTTCAATCCTCTGAGAAGTAAGGAGGGGAGTCAGCAGGACTGCTACCTTGGACTTTTGGAGGGCAGACTTTGACCTTTTTAGGGACCTGGTTGACGGAATCCTTTGGGAGGCAGTCCTGAAGGGCAATTGAGTCCAGGAAGGTCGGACATTCCTCAAGCAGGAAATCCTAAAGGTGCAGGAGCAGACTGTCATGTGCCAAAAGATGAACCTGCAGGGAAGAAGACTGGTGTGGCTGAACACAGAGCTTTGATTGGAACACAGGAGGGAGGGAAGAGAGTTTATGACCTTTGTGGAGGAAGAGACAGGCAACTCAGGAGAACTACAAAGATGTCATTAGGTTAGTAAGGAAGAAAGCTCAACAATAACCTAATTGAACCACTACAGTAACAGACAATCAAAAATTGTTTCTATAAATACATTCACAAAAAAGGAAGGCTAAGGAGAATCTCCATCCTTTATTGGATGAATGTAGAAACATAGTGACAATGGATGAGGAAAAGGTTGAGATATTTAATGCCTTCTTTACCTCAGTCTTTAAGAGTAAGACCAGTTGTTCTTGGGGTACCCAGCCCCCTGAACTGGAGGACAGAGGCAGGAAGCAGAATGGAACCACTTTAATCTAAGGGGAAATGCTCAGTGACCTGCTGTGCCACTTAGACACACATAAGTCTATGGGGCCAAATGGGATCCATCCAAGAGTACTGAGGGAGCTGGCAGAAGTGCTCACCAAGCCCCTTTCAATCACTTACCGGCAATCCTGGCTAACTGGGGAGGTACCAGTTGACTGGAGGTTAGCAAATGTGATGCCCATCTAAAAGAAGGGCCAGAAGAAGGATCTGGGGAACTACAGGCCTGTCAGTCTGACCTTGGTGCCAGGGAAGGTTATGAAGCAGATCATCTTGCGTACCATCATGTAGCACATACAGGACAACCAGGTGATCAGGCTCAGTCAGCATGGGCTTAGGAAGAGCAGCTCCTGCTTGACCAACCTGATCTCTTTTATGACAAGGTGACCCACTTTGTGGATGAGGGAAAGGCTGTGGATGTTTTTTACCTGGACTTTAGGTAAACAGACCTCTGACACTCTTTTCCACAGCATTCTTCTGGAGAAACTGGCTGCTCATGACTTGAATGGTCATACTCTTTGCTGGGTAAAAAACTGGCTGGATGGCCGAGCCCAAAGAGCTGTGGTGAATGGAGGTAAATCCAACTGGTGGCCAGTCACAAGTGATGTTCCTCAGGGCTCAGCATTGGGGCCAGTCTTGTTTAATATCTATCAATGATCTAGACAAGGGAATTGAGCGCACCTTTAGTAAGTTTACAGATGACACCAAGTTGAGTGGGAGTGTTGATCTGCTTGAGGGTAGGAAGGCTCTATGGAGGAATCTGGACAGGCTGGATTGATGGGCCAAGACCAGTTGTATGATATTCAACAAGGCAAACTGTTAGATCCTGCACTTGGGTCAGAACAATCCCAAGCAAAACTACAGGCTGGAAAACTGTCCTGCTGAAAAGGACCTGGGACTGTTGTTTGACATCTGGCTGAAAATGAGGCCAATGGCATCCTGTATTGTATTGGAAATAGTGCGGCCAGCAGGACTAGGGAAGTGATTGTCCCCCTGTACTTGGCACTGGTGAGGCTGCACCTCAAATACTGTGTTCAGTTTTTCATCCTCACTACAAGAGGTGGAGCATGTCCAAAGAAGGGCAATGAAACTTGTGAAGGATCTGGAGAACAAGACTTATAAGGAGCAGCTAAGGGAGTTTGGGTTGTTTAGTCTGAAGAAAAGGAGATCTGGGGAAGACCTTATCACTCTCTACCTGAAAGGAGGTTGTAGCAAGATGGGGGTCCATCTCTTCTCTCAAGTGTTGCCAGGGGAGGTTTAGACTGTTTATTGGGAAAAAATTCCTCACTAAAAGGGTATCAAGTGTTTAAACAGGTTGCCCAGGGAAATGGTTGAATTACCATCCCTGGACATATTTAAAAGACGTAGACGTGGCACTTAGGAGAAGCAAAACCAGTTGTGACAGGCATATTATTGCAGATAAGTTAGAGGAGAAATAGAGGGGCAAGCAGGGAAGAGGTGAATTAAACACTGTAGCTGACACAGGCTCAGATAAACAGTAAAGCCATTAAGAGAAACTGGAACAGAGAAATTCACTGGAGTTCAGCAGCCTTTTCATTACAGTTATTACTATTGTAATTAGTGTTATATTTTACTTTATTTCAATTATTAAACTGTACTTATCTCAACCCATGAGTTTTACTTTTTTCCAATTCTCCTCCACATCCCACTGGGGAGGGAGGGGAGGGGGGGAGTGAGTGAGTGGCTGCATGGTACCTAGTTGCTGTCTGGAGTTAAACCATGACACAGTATTATACCTGGCTGTGCAAAGCAGAGCCCCAATGTGCCAGGTACAGCAAGTGATGCAACTAGTTCCTAATGTGTCAGTTAGAGAGATGTACTGTTATAAGTTACCAGCGGTGGTTTAAGAAAGTTGAGAAGGCTAATGCAAAATAACAAGCCAATTTATTAGTAAGCGGTAAATGAACAATTACAGCGCGCCAGGGGAGCTGCTAGAACATAAGTTCTCACACAGCTCGCCCGCCCTCGACCTCTCAAATTCCCTTTTTGAACCTTCTGGGCTCCCGTTTAGACATGCTCAGTACTTAGGTTCTCATTTATACATAGTCCGGGGCATGTGCTCTTTGCACATGCTCAGTTGCAAAGTTTTTCCTATACATGTTCCCGGGCGGTGCTCTCTGGCGTCGGTGGGCTGGGGGCTTCTTTGTGGGCTGGGGGCTTCTTTGTGGGCTGGGGGCTTCGCGAGGAAGATTTCTACTCTTCCTCTGTGTTCGGCAGATGACCCCAGCTTGGAATATGCGCATTTAAAAGGTATTCTCCTCCCCTCCCAGGCTTATCACATTCCTAAATCACTTTTGACGTCTTGTTTAGGGGGAGCCTCTCCATGTCACCTTGGATGATGTTATCAGGGTACTGTAAATTACAGGGTCAGACTGCCCCCCCTTCCACTATCAACCTTGGGAACAAACGGTAGTTTGTTAACAGCATTCCACAGTTATGTGGGGAATGCATATTTTTACTAAGCTTAAAAAAACCCCTTTAAAATGTATATATGTAGCCTTAACAGCCATGAGAGAAATACATATAGAAATTGCACATCCATAGCATGAAGTGTTAGTAAGCTTAACAAAAACAATCTAAAAAAATATATAGTTTATCACATGTACCACATTAAACAGTGGAGAAGTGTCCCAGTTTAAATGAGACAAGGGCTCCAATTGAAGGAAAATAACAAATTAAGGAAAAGGAAAAAACAACAGCCCTTTATTAAAAGGTATGTGTGTATTAACAGAAACAGAAAAAAAAAACCAAGAAAACAAACAAGTAAAACAATCAAACAGTATTCCTATACCCACAAATAATCCCCTTCAAAAACAAACCGATAAACAGGCAAAGGGAAAAGTAAACAGTTCAATTTTGCTCCCTTTGGTGCAATTCCAACCTCAGTCAATAGGGGGTGCCGTTGGGTCACTGGAGATGCAGAGTTTGTAATGTCCTAAAGCAGTCAACAGGTGGCGCTGTTGGATTACTGGAGGTGCAGAACTTGTAATGTCCTTTACCAGCCACTGGCTGGTCGAAAATCTGCTCTGCCCAGTCCTTTCCCTCTCTCTCTCTCTCTCTCGGGGGGCCTCCGTGCTCAGGGAAAATGGTGAAAGGGAAAAAATCCAGGCGAGGCTCCTGGCTGGCTCGGCTGAGAGCAGAGAGCCGAGGCAGCACCCAGCCTCCCCTCCCACACTCTTCCAGCCACAGCTAGCAACGGCTGAGGGCTGAGAGACAGCAGTAAGCTTCCCCTCCGACGCGACGCGTGCTTCCGGTCCCCAGCCCCCAACCACCAAAAACTCCTTCTCCCCCATTGCCCAGGAGACCAGAGAAAAAAATTAAGTGCAGTTCCTTCTCTGCCCCGTTTCCTAGGAGACTAAGTTCTGGGCCATTAGTGAGGGAACGAGGTCTTTTGTTCACCTAAGTACTTACCTGATAGCTCTTAATGGCTCCTATGACCAGGGGGGAAGGGAAAGAAAAAATTCCTTGCTTTAAGCTGAACCATGACAAGAAGTAGGAGAGAAGCAGCAGCAGCAACAAACTAAGCATATTTTTTTCCCAGGTAGCACAGACTTCATCATGTCCATTGGTTTCAGTTTTGTCATGAATCCTGATTCAGGATTCTACTATGTCAGTTTGTCACCAACTGGTGATTTAGACTGCTTGAAGAACTACTGTCAAAGGTATCAGCAAAAGTGGTTTTATTGAAATATGATGTGCTAAAAGCACTACTTAACAAAGTTCAAAGGCAAGGTTCACTCTTTTACTTACTGCACAAGGAATATAACAATTATTCATAACTACCCAGACAGAATCAGGGTTTTAAGGCAATTCTACCTTAAATACAACCCCATCACACTATGTTTACTGTAACTTCAAATTTTTCTACCTTCTGCTCTGAATGCAAGATAATATCTGCTTTTTCTAAACAACAAAATACCCTCTTCTTTGCTATGAAATTGGTACAATCACGACAGCAGGTGTTGATGTCTCTTAAAGGAATTATGCAGTTCTCCTGTCTAGCTCAATAGTCTGAAATTTACAAGATTCACTCTGCCAACAGTAAACAGTGAGCTGGCTATTTGAAGAGAGTTTAATCACACCATGTGTTTCAGAGCTGCAGGCAGCTGGTAGCCTCTTCACTGCAACTGAGCTCCCAACACCAGCCATGCCATACCAGAATACAGCCTCTCTCAGATCCCCCATCACTACCCAGCCTGAAAGTAAGAGCAGAAAAAAGAAAGATTTTTATATAGTTTTTTTTTTTTTTAAATATTGGTTGTAGGACTAGCAATTTGGGAGCAATCATTTAGTGTGTAGACTCATGCAAGCATGAACATTTGACTGTGTATAGAGTTCAAGCCTACTTATGCCAGGCTCTATTCAAGTAGATGTTTATACAAATATGCACTATATGATGATCTCCAGTGTAACTGAAGGCTGTGAATATTCAACTAAGCAAGTTTGAACTGTTACTCTCCTTGATGCCTTAAGAATATTAAGGAATCATCCTAAATACATGACACACTTACTGCATGTCTCAGTGACCTTAATATCTCTTCACAGAACATCAGGACCCATAACAAAACTGATGTGGGCACTAATATTAACTCTGTTTATCTGGTATATTATGCCTTTAGCATAAGTGATGCTTTAAATTAAGAGAGCTATTTAAATTAATAGAGTTAAATTGCACTTCATAGACTTCTTTCTTTTTCTTTTTTTTTGTCTGATACACCATACAGCAGGGTCAAGCAAATGGCTTTGTCTTAAACCTGTGTTCATTTGAATAGAAATGATGAGGGAGCATTTTCATAAGTTCTTTCCAGGTGAAATAATTTTCTCTGTCTCTTTAAAATATGTTAGAAGAAAGACTAGCTCAGTTTTATTGATTGGATTTTGTAAAGTTCCATTTATAAACTGAAACTTTGTAGCTGGGCTTGTTAGGTTGCAAACATGTCCCCAGCTATCTAACTTTGTTCTTCTGGCTGGCAGAAAAAATATTATTTGAAAAGTACATGAAAATACCAAATAAATTCCTTTCTGAAGGTAAATGTGAAAGATTAAAAATACCCCACATTTAAATAAAATTGATGCTGTTCATATATTCCAGTTTTGACAGTGATGAATGAAATATTTATATTTGGTATTTGCAGCCATTAGGAATAAAATAGTCCTTAAAAATTAAGTGATACATCACTGAATCAGAATCAGAACATGATGCCCTTGTGAGATGAGAACTGTGACAATAGATGCCTTTAAAATCAGTGCAGAAAGATGATCAAAGATGAAGAGAGATTAATTGCATCCTGCTGCTACATAGTTGCAACCTGTCTAAATGAAATGGCTGCAGAGACAGCTCAGGCAGAGGACTGGAAGCTAGGAATCACAGTTCTCTCCTCCCCTGCTGACACAGGTGCTTTACACGGCTTTAAGGCAAATCACCTAAATAGTTTCTTCCATCAGTAAAATATAACTTACTGTTTCACAAAGATGATTCATGATTATACCATGCCATGAAGAGGTAATGTGCTCTGTGTTCAAAATAGTAAATTTTTTACCTGAAGTTACAGCCATAAGGTTTTCTTTGCTAGCTGGCTAACTACACTGGATGCCTTGCTCTCCTATGTGTCAAAGCCCAATAGCAGATATAAACAGAGAAGTCCTTCCTTCCTATAATCACATGAAGGTCAGATAAATGAGTCTTGGGGCTGAGACAGGGACATACTGATGGAACATAAAACCACTTTTGGAGACACTTTTACTGGAAGGGGATGATAGCTTTGGTCAGCCCCAGAGCAGTCATTTACCTATCCTCCTCTGTGCTAAGGAATAGTGTGGCACTTCTGTTTGGTATGTACTTTCTGAAGGGAAATGCGAATATTGACATCAATCTGACCATCAGAAACCTCTCTGTAATTTCTATAGTCAACACTCTTGGTAAGCATTATCCTAGAATGAACCCTTCATTGCTCTGCATGCAATGCACTGACTGCTTGTTGCAGTAGCTCCTATATGAGAAGTTAAGAGCTATATTCTCAGAAAAGAGATGCAAACATTGTCTTTATACTTCCTACGTCATTTATCAGTTCTGTGTCTGATCAGGCCTTCAGGGAAGCTTAAAACCTCTCAAAGCCTGTTGGTGTTTGTGCCAGCTCTCAACCATGCCAAAGGGACAGAACAGCAGCCAGATCCGCAAAACATAATAAAATGCAGCTATTTAGATGTTTAAAACATGGTCAAAAAGGGACTTGGGAAGACATATTTATACACCTTTTTTAACTAGCCAGTTCTGACAATTAGATGTAGTACACTAATTTCCCCAAGTTGGGGTGGGTCAGCAAAAACAACATACTCTGCTAAAAATACCATGTCTCGCACAACTTGCTCAAGTTGATAGTTGGATGACCTAGCTGTCTGATTCTTGCTTATCTAAAGTTTTTTCTGAAGCTGGGTAAAACAATCCTGATTCAGATGACCTGTCCTGAATAATCAATGCCAGTGCCCAGCAACTTTAAACCATATTCCCTATATTTAGAGGAGGGGACTGGCAGCACATGGATCCTTTTCATTTCTACTACCCCTGTTTAGTAAAAATTACTTTTCTTTACAATGCAGGGAGGTATGGCCATCAGCTGCACTAATGCCAACTGCCTGGTCACACTTAGACTCTCCAAATCTCCCTGGGTAGTGCAGCCCTCATCAGAATCAATGTGGCCACAGCACACAGCATTCTTATACCTCCCTTTCTATACAGCCTGCAGGCAAAGCCCCTATTGATGTACGTACCCTGAAATCAAGAAGTGACACAGTCCTTGTTGACAAATACTCTCTGTCAGAGGTGAAAGGTAGTGATGATTTCAGTGTTGACTATAAGCAGGCTAATGTCCTCAAGCTAAATGACACAAGTGAGCTGAAATTGGGACTTGTAGTCAGCATTTCATTCTTTTTCCCCCCGTTTTCTGAAGACTCTCTTGATAACTTATCAGGATGTGAACAGATGGATTAATTTTATTTACTGTGTAATTTAAATTCTCAGCTTACAAGAGAAGGTATATTTCATCAGGAAATTGCTGCAGTCCTCAACCTCTGAAACAATCTTGGCTGGCAGTGGGGGACAAAGAGTCAAATACATCTCAAAATTTCATCTCATAGACCTTGAAGATGGAAAAATACAATATTGTCCCACTGGAATAATTTCTCATTGTCTTTCCACTGCAGTAAATCCCATGGACTAACACTGCAATGTCCCCATAGCAGAAACTTCCATCACCTCCTAGTCAGGCAGATTCAAAAGCAATTAGGTTCAGCCAGTGGGTCTCTGCAGACACCGAAGCAGTCAGTGTCTGCATGATTCCAACTCACAGTGCAAAGGAAGTGTGATGGGTTGACCTTGGCTAGACATCAGGTACCCACCCAGCTGCTCTATCACTCCCCTTCCCAACCAGACAGGGGAGAGAGTAAGGTGGAAAAACAGCTCGTGGGTTGGGATAAGGCAGTTTATTTAAAGTGAAAGCAAAGCAGAAGCTTGCACATGCAAAAGCAAAACAAAGTGAAAGATAGCAGGGTTTATTCTCTACTTCCCATCAGCAGCGATGGTCAGCCACTTCCCAGAAGCAGGGCTTCAGCACGCATAACGGTTTCTCAGCAGGCAGCCACTGGAGACAATGAATGCCTGCCTTCCTGCTCCTGATACCAAAACAGCACAGAAAACTGCTTAGAGATGAATTTGTGTCTTTAAACAGCAGAGGTATTTATTGCATACAACGTTGGAGAACCCCGATTCGCATTGGACAAAGTAGCTCTAAATTTTGAGTGAGAAGTCAGGGTCTTTGTACAATTTCTGTGAGGGGTTACAACATTTCTACATACATATTCATCAGGTTCCAACATTTAATTATGATATTCATAATGGGTGGGGTTTAGGCAGAGCCTGGGGTGGAGTTGTCTTTTGAGGAGGGGCTGTTCCTGTTCTTCGACCTCACTTTAGGGTCTTCTCTCTTCTTCCTCGGTTGAACTCTTCAACTTTCACTGACTTCGAGTTAGGGTTTGCAAAACTCCCCTTGACTCACCTCCTCTCTATCTCCCTGGATGCCATCCTCAATTTACAACTACTAGGTTGACCTTTCTGCTATCTTTTACTAGAACAGAACAGAACAAACTACCTCTGCTATATTTCTAAGCTAATCCTTAGAGCCTAGTCCCTGCTTCTGCTATATTTTAATATAAATATTGCATTCCTCAGAGCAAGGTCCCAAGAACCAGATTTTGGCCCCTCTAAGTTAACTCTTTAAATCCTTTGTTTCATTCCTTGCCTTAGCTTTTATATCTGAGTTGACATCATATGGTATGACATATCCCTTTGATTAGTTTGGGTCAGCTGGCCTACTTGGGTCCCCTCCCAGGATCTTGCCCTCGACTGAGGAAGGAATGTTACAGTGCTGGTGCTGTGCTCAGCAGCAGCCAAAACACTGGTGTGTTATCAACACCCTTCTAGCTACCAATGCAAAGCACAGCACTGTGAGAGCTACTATGGGGAAATGAACTCCAGCTCAGCCAGATCCAAATCAACCTAGTCTGCCACCAAATGTCATTTGTGCCTATGAAACTGCCTCAGATGAAGAGGATGCACATGGTCACACATGGTGGTAGTGAGAGGTAATGGCATCCTAAACCACTCTCCACCCACCACTGTCCAACCATAGCCAGAGTCACTCCTTGTCTTGGGAAAAACAGAAACTGTGGATTTGGGGGATGGTCTGACCCTCCAACTAGATCTTCAGTATATCACAGAATGATGTTCACCAAATTCCTGGTTCATGTGCTTTGCCTAAAATCACAAAAGGAGCAGTTCTGTAGGAGACCAAAGTATATGACTACTTTTGACATTTCTGGTTTTGGACATAGCAGCATGTAACAAAGAAGATGTTCAGCATGTCGTATTTTAAAAGAGGAAAGCATTATTAAAACTTGTTACGATTTCATTGAAAGACTGAAACCAGAGGAATAATTTTAATGATATATTCAAATCTGGTTTTTAACATAAACACATTCACATTAAGTCCATTCTGGTTCCCATGCTCCATTACTATCTTCCCTCATCATAAAGCAGCTAGACACATCCAACCAACTAAACAGGTAACCATTTTAAATTGCATTGATGTATGATCCGATTACTAAGAGATGCCTTTGCCCAAATTATAGTGCAAATGAGACCATATGCAGAAGTCAATAGTCTGGGTTTTATTTAACAGTAAATTGTGAAGTAGAGAGATACAAAGAAATAGGAAAGGAGGGAGGAGGAGACAAAGAGAGTGAGACAGATTAAGTAGAAAGATATCACACCCTAAATATCCCATAGCATTCCTCTGGCCCTTCTTCACCCTGATCTTCTTGGTGTTGGAGGTGCCGGAGTCATTCTTCTATGGTATCACCTTTATACAGCCCAAGTTCCAGGTATCCACAGGGCATAGATGCCATTCCCATAACTTGGTATTGCATGTATATAAGCAGTTGTTTCCTTTCCCACAGTCTGCCACAGTGGGAATTTTTTTCTAGGAGATACTAACTAAACCTCACCTCTGCTAGGCCTGGAAGTAGTGCCTTCCTGTTGCAAGTTTCTCTCTTCTGTGCTTATCTCAAGTTCCTGCTGTGGTGGCTTATCTTATAGCAAGTTCCTTCTGTGGCTTTGACAGCGTTTTAACACAGTCAGTTGTGCTCCTTAAGTCCTTACACCATCACCCCTTGGCTCAAGCATTGTCTTCCATGGACTTTTCCTCAGTTCGCGGGTTGTCCAGAGGGGCAATGTGTATGTAAAAAAGACAGAGGAGACAAGACAGAGGAGAAAAAACAGAAACAGTAGAAGCAATAATGCTGTTGTGGGTTGACCTTGGTTGGATGCCAGGTGCCCACCAAGTCACTCTACCACTCCCTTTCCCAGATGCACAGGGAAGAGAAAATAAGATGGAAAACAGATAGTAGGTTGAGATAAGGCAGTTTACTTAAACAAAAGTTCAAGTTTGCACAGGTAAAACCAAAGAGGAAAAAAAAAGGTTTATTCTCTACTTCCCATCAGCAAGCAATGTTCAGCTACTTCCTGGGAAGCAGGGCTTCAGCACATGTAATGGTTACTCCACAAAGCAAACATCATAAAAAAATAAATTGCCCAGCTACCTCCTCCTTTCCTTAGCTTTTATATCTGAGTTGATGTCATATGGTCTGGAATATCTCTTTGTTTAGCCTGGGTCACCTGGCTTAGTTGTGTCCCCTCCCAGGATCTTGCCCATCCCCAGTCCCTGGGTTTGGGGGGGGGGGGGGGTAATGAGAGACAGAACTGATGCTGTGCTAGCACTGCTCAGCAGTAGCCAAAACACTGGTGTGTTATCAACATCTTTCTAGCTACCAATGCAAAGCACAGCACTGTGAGGGCTGCTATGGGGAAATGAACTCCATCTCAGTCAAACTCAATACAATTTCTACCCCTTATTCCATACCATTTGCATCATACACAGATCCCTCATAATTTATGTATCTTCTAACTATTCCATTGTATTTATTTCTCATTACTGAAACCCCTTCTTACCAACACTTACAACTTCAACTACATCCTTAAACCATCTTTATATCCAACATACTGATTTATACATTTTTATAAACTACTATCCACTGTCCTTTCACAAACAGATATTTTCCCATTTCATGGGCTTCTTTCACCCCTCCAGATCCATGACTTGGGCTCCATTCCATCAGGATGGGTACTCAGGACAGGAGAAGAAGCACACTCGATCATTGGGCACCGACACCAACCTGGCTTGGGTCATCATCACACTCTCCTTGCTCCTAGCAAAATTCGTTCTTCATCTGTTCATGTCATTCCTGTTACTTTACTTCCTGCAACATACAATTAACACCACAGATTATTTTTCCCCCAAGTTAAATCTGCTTGAGGCACACACTGGGTCTCCCCTTCTTTCTGCATTACCCACCAGGTACACCCTGGTCCCTGAGCAAAGACAATCCCATGAATGGGTTTGCCTTTTCCCATGGGAGGAGAAATCCACACCGACTTCCCCAACCACTTCCCCATGTATAGTACGGGGACCTTCTCTCCTCTCACAGTATGTAGGGGTTTTGTTTGGGCAGGACCAGGACCATTGGCAAATCCCCTAGTGTTTACCGGGCAAGTGACTTTGGCTAAATTTACATACCAATGTTTCTATGTAGCTAACCTAACACTCTTTAAAAGTCTTCAGCAGTCCATTATACCTCTCAATCTTTCTAGAGGCTTGTGGGTTATAAGGGATGTGATAGATCCACTCAATGCCACCTTTCTTTGCCCAAGAGTTCATAAGGTTATTTCAAAAATGAGTCCCATTCTCTCATTCAGTGTACTCTGGGGTACCATGTCACCCCAGAATGTGCCTCTCAAGGCCTAGGATGGTGTTTCAAGCAGTGGTCTGGTTTACAGGGAATGTTTCCAACCAGACACTCATTGTGTCCACCACGGTATGTAGCTCTTGCCTTGGTGTGTTCATGGCAGTGGTCCAATGTAGTCAACTTGAAGGCCTTACCATATTGGAAACCCAGCCACTGCCCTCTATTCCAAGGAGGTTTTACTCATGTGGTCCTGCTTGATTGCCACACGTTTCACATTTGTGAATAACCTGTGTGATGGCCTCCATGGTCAGGTCCACCTCTTGATCATGAGCCCATCTGTATGTCACATCTCTTCCTAGATGTCCTGATGTTTCATGGGGCCATCAGGCAATAAATAACTCACCCTTCTGCTCCCAGTCCAAGTCTACCTGAGCTATTCCAGTCTTGGCAGCCTTATCCACCTGCTCATTGTTCTGATGTTCTTCAGTGTCTCAACTTTTCGGCATATGAGCATCTACATGGTACACCTTCAGAGTCATGTTTTCTACACATGCAGCGATGTTCTACCACAATGCAGCAGCCTGGATGGGCTTACCCCTGTGTTGCCAGTTGGTCTCCTTCCATTGCTGTAGCCACTCCCACAGGGCATCATCCAGGAGTCATTATAGAGATACAGTACAGGCCACTTTTCTCATTCAGAAATCTTTAGGGCCAGTTGGATGGCTTTCAATACTGAAAATTGACTTGACTTGCCTTCTCCTTCAACAGTCTCTACTACTTGTCATGTGGGACTCCACACAGCAGTTTTCCACCTCTGATGGTTTCCTACCTGTGATACTTTGGACCTGGCTCCCTGCCAAATGCCCGAACTCACAGTAACAACCCCTTCCCCCTCCCTTCTTCCCTTAGGGCAAAGGAAAAAAAAATATAAAAATTGAAGAACCCGAAACCAAATTAATTATATCAAAATATATATTTTTACATATATTAGTTATATACAATTAAGATACTATGTACACAGCAAAGGGGACCCCTAAACACCCCCCGAAGGGAAAGGGAAAAGGGTAAAAAGGGACAAAAAGGGACAAAACAGAACAGACATGCACAATCAAATTCAAGAACTAGCAAAATAAAGAACTAGCAAAACAAAATCTCACCACGTCTCTTAAAAAAACCTTCTAGATAAGCAAGACCAATGCAAGGACCCACTACTCCCGAAACTCACTGGAAGAGAAGAGAGCGAGGTCTCTAATCTCCATCTTATTTATACCCTGGGTTACGTAAAAATCGTATGGAATTCTAGGTACATGGCCACTTCCTTGGTTACAAGTTGGTTACCAGGAAGGCCTAGACTAAAACCATCACACTACCACACGCCAGGATCCATCAATACAGAGAGCATAGCTTCTTTCATTTTCTGGTAACTCATTTTATGGTGGTACTTCTTGGGCAAGAGTCACCTTCTCAGTCAATGCTCCAAACACTCCTTCTGGCCAGTCCATAATATTTTCCAAGGGAAATTGGGTTTTCGCATTCAGGTCTATTGTGTAATCAATACTACCCACTTATTCCATGGAGTTGCATGATGTGTTGAGGGGATGTTCCCTTTGAACATCCAGTGCAGCACAGGCAAGTGCAGTGCCAAGAGGAGACGTTTCTGTCCCAACAACTTCTGAGGCACCTTGAACTCCCCCATAGGCTGCCAATATCTCCTTTTCAGTTGGCGTGTAGTGGGCTTCTGGTCCCCAATAACCCCGGCTCCAAACCCTTGGGTTTCTCCTTATGTTTTTTACCTGAGGCTCCAGGTGAGACCATGCTCCCAAGCTCAAGCTGTCATAGGTTTACTTGTTCTAAAAAAAACAAGCAAGGAATTTGTCTTTCCCCTGCATCATTGTGAAAGAAAGATGTTGAATGGGGGAAGGTGGTTTGCCTAGGGTAATTGACCCACACAAAAGAACTGGTCAACAGCCCAGATTCCAGGTTGATAGCCCTCAGAAGACTCGGGGG
>NW_020956648.1:58136-62946 GCF_003031625.1 Empidonax traillii
TTGCTTTTTTCCTCGGAAACAGCAAGACACTTTACTTTTGCCCTGACTGAGGGAGAGGGTGTGTTGGAGTGGTCTGAGGTTCACTATGTTTTCAACCTGGTCATCTTGGCTGCTCCTGGCCCCAGTTTACCTCTGTTTTCCTGCACCCTGTTCTGACCCCAGCCCAGACCTGCTCGAATTTCATTGGAGAGGTTTGACCCATCTGCAGAAGAACCTTTTGGGCAGGAGGTCGTCATTTCCCTCTGCTCCCATGCTGGCAACGGCTTGTGTCCATTGACAGAAGAGGGGAAATCCCGACCATAACCAGATGCAACCAGTATGAGTTTCTTGGGAAAAAAACCCTTTTCCCCCTTTTCCCCCTTTTCCCCTTCTTGGTGGAGGGGAATATCTCCATTTTCAGCTTCTCCAGCACACCAGGGCCAACAGCGCCCCCTGCTGGTCACCATAGAGCAACTGCAGGCTCTGCACCTCCAGTGATCCAACAGTGCCCCCTGCTGATTGTGGTTAAAATTTTGCCAAAAGGTAGAAAGTATTGAACTGTTTCCTTTTTTAAGGGGATTTTTGGGTATAGGATTATTGGTTCATTTTGTGTTCTTTTGTTGATCTGCCAATACACATTTATCCTTTAATGAAAGACTGTTATTTTTTCTTTGTCTATACCTCTTCAGTTGGAACCTCTTAATTTAGGATTTACAATTCCTTAGAGGGAGGAGTTTGGTCTTCCTCATAACTCATCCTCCTTAGCAAAACGCTGCAGTCTCATAAGACAGAAACATAGAGGATATTTTACACGACTGGTCCTGTTAGAACAGGGTAAAGAGCTACCGCATGAGCTATTTCCTGTTTGACCTGCTCAAAGGCCTATTGTTACTCAAGGCTCCACTGGAAATGGTTCTTCTGGGTCACTCAATAGAGGAGGCTCATAAGCTGACTATAACCTGGAATGTTCATCCTCCAGAACCCCACAAGGCCTTGGAAAGCTGGTGTTTCCTTCTTTTTAGTCGGTGGAGAGATAGTTGCTTTTTTGTTCACCACATCTAGGGACACATGACAGCATCCATCCTGCCATTTTATTCCCAGGAACTGAATCTCCCATGCAGGTCCCTTTACCTTACTTAGTTTTATGGAAAAAACAGCTTTCAGAAGGATTTGGATTATTTTCTTCCCTTTCTCAAAAACTTCTTCTGCTGTCTTGCCCCACCAATGATATCATCAATATATTGCAGGTGTTTCGGAGCTTCCCCCTGTTCCAGTGTAGTCTGGATCAGTCCATGGCAGATGATTGGACTGTGTTTCCACCCCTGGAGCAGTCAATTCCAGGTATACTGGGCACCCCTCCAAGTGAAGGCAAACTGTGACCTGTACTCTCTTGCCAGAGGAAATGAGATAAACACATTAGAGATAATAATTGTGTCACAACTTCACTGCCTTTGACTCCAGCTCATATTGAAATTCCAACATTTTTGGCACAGTAGCACTCAGAGGTGACATGACTTTATTCAAGTCACAGTAGTCCACTGTCAGCCTCCACTCCCCATGAGACTTTCTCACTGGCCATATGGGGCTGTTAAAGGGTGAGTCCTGCTGATCACTCCTTGGCTCTCCAGTCATCAAATTGGATTATGGATGGGAATTATGGAGTTTCAGTGCACTGCCTTGGTAGCAATTGGCACTTGCTGGTCTTCAACTTGCAACAATACCAAGACGAAGGGATCCTCTGAGAGGCCAGGCAGGTTAGATAATTGTTTGTTCTTCTCTGTATTCATGGTAGTGTTGCCTAAATGACTGTGGGGAAAAAAGACTCCAAGCCAAATTAGGTAGGAGATAAGATAAGGATACAAAGGCTTTAATGAGCCCCCCAGGTTTTCCGGAATATCCCCAACGCACGTTCTGGAATACAGATGTTCACAATTTTTATAATGATTTTCATCCAATCCCCGTCCAGCCACCACCCAGGTTCTACCCCCACCATGCCTCTTGGGAATTGGGTCTGGGGGCGTTTTGGGATCCCCTCTTCTTTATCTTCATCTTCCTCAGAACACCTAATGTCCTTGGAGGCCTTCCAGAGTCCTAGACCTGAAGGTCTATGGCTATATCTTCTTCCGTAGGGTTGGGATGTTCCCTATAATTCTACCTTGAAAAAGAGACAAAACAGGCTAGTGGAATTTATGGGAATTGATATGGGAATGGGTAACAGGGTTTGAGCTGGTGTGTTAAAGGGTAAAGGGATAATATGCTGCTACTCTAAAATCTACATTTACTACATAACTACTTCTAAGATCTACAAAATTAAAAAAATTGAAACATCAAAACTCCAAGGTATCAGTAGCTACATCAAAAGCCAATCAATACCCCTTTGGATCCTTGAGGTACCCTCTCCTGAGGTAATCAACGCCAAAGATACAAGGGGTCTCTGGGCCAGTCACAATGGGGTGCTTTTTCCACTTCTTCTCTGTCAAACTCACTTCAGCCTCTAATACAGACAACTCCTTGCCATCTCCCTGTCACTCCAGAGATCTAGATGGGTTCTGCATTTCTGTGTCTTGATGGCATCAGTGTGCACTGTCAACCAACTCTATACCTCTGTGGATCTGATGTGTCAGGCCATCAAATCCACACAGTCCAGTATGTCCAGTCATCCCTCTCCTCCTCCTGACCGAAGGCAGGGACCCTTTATTTCCTGTTCCTGGTCAGAGTTTTTCACTGTGTGACCTTTGCGATACCAGACCCAAAGTCCCCTCACCAGTATCGTGGGTTTGCTCTGGGCTAATTTTCTTCTCACCCTCCACACAATTACTATAAGTTGAGAGGTTTATGCAGACAAAAGAGATCTGATGGGGGGAATAATATTAGGATTTATTACTAGCAAGATAAAAACTAAAGAACTATATATACAACAATTCTAACTAGGCAAAAGTGTTATGTATTTACAGAAGTACCCCTCCCGCCTTGTATCAGTTTAGGAGGAGAAATAGTCTCTTTTCCACTTCCGGAGATACAGGTCTTCTAAATAATTTTGCAGCACTTGAAAGTTCTACTATCTCTAGGATGACAGCTCTGATTCGTCACAGTTGGAACTGTCTCTCTCTCTCTTCTATGTCGACCTCAAGGTTGGGCCTACCCCCTCCTGGGCTAAGACCAGAGGCTGGGGGTTACCCAGACCCTATGGGGTCTTCCATGGACTGCAAGGGGACACTTGCCTTACTATGGTCTTTGCCATAGTTACAGGGGTTTTTGAATCCACTCTGTTTCTTGTGGGGTCCCTTCTCATGAAAGACAGTCCTTGATGGACCTCTCTAGCATGAGTTCACCTTCAGGTAACAGTTCTTCCATTTTCTGCTGTCCCTTAGGGTCACAAATTCAGCTGCACCAGCATGGATCCCTCACTGGGATCACAAGTCCTACCCGGGATGACTTGTCCCAGGGTAGGTCTCTCTCTCCATGGGTCACAGGTCTCCAACAGGACTCTGTTTCATTTTAGGCCTCCCACGGAGTCACATCTTATTCATGAACTCCCCTGCTTCGGCATGGGCTCCATGAGTTGCAGAGGGAGGTCTCCGCTTCCCAACAGTCTTCCACAGGTGACAGGGATTTTTTAGTTTTCACTCTCTTCCCTGCTGAAGGGAGAGAGAGGGGGGAGAGAAGGAGCCCCCCGCTTCGGGCTTCTCTTCTCTCTCCTCCGGCTGTTAGGTTTGACCTTGGAGACTGCTCTATCTCTCTGTCTGCAAAGTTCTGTGCAACAACCTTCTCTTCCCTTTTCTTAAATATGTAATTGGCAGAGACATTACTAAAACTTTTGATTGTCTTTGCTCTGGAAATTCACCTGGAAAAAACTATTTTCATCCCTGGAGGGCTGGTTGGTTGGCAAACCCATGACAACCAGGATCAAAGGAGGTGATTTAAATTCTTTTACGTCTGGGACATTGCTGATTGCTTTCTTAGGTCTCTGCAGCAACTAAACTGGCAGTCATCTTTGATGAACCCTTCTTAACAGCTCTCTTCCCTCTCAATTCATGTACCAGGGCTTCCATCTTAGAGGTGGGTTCACCATCCCACTTCCTCATGTCTTCCCCCTGGTCACACAGAAAGAACCAGAGTTCACCACTGACACATCCTGAATCAGGTAGGGCAAAACACTTCAGGGCAGGAATGGTTTGCTTAGTGCTTAGCCTGCTAGGGCACCAACCTTTTGAGGATCTTTGTGTGCAGCTATATCATGAGATTGCCAGACAGGAGGCAGGGTTGAGCCAATTATGGTCCTGATCATGTCTGTAGCATGTATTTCCTTTGCTCCTATATACTTCGGTGTTGCTCCTGTCTTATTGGAAGCTCTGTGGGCTTCCTTGGCTGTTGTCACCAGTAGAGCTTAACTTGAAGCAGCACTTGGAGCAGATGCTGAATGGCCTAGATTGGGTCAGCAAACAGAACAGGTTACTGTTGTTATAAGTTAAGCAATAAAAACCGGGCTGCAAAGCTGCAATAAAGAAATAGTTTATTATAAAAGCATTAAAACAAGCAAAAAAGGAACAGTGCACCGGGCCGTTTTTGCACTGTGGCAAAAACCAGCAACTACTACAACTTTGGGTCCCCTTTTTATGTCCCCCTGGCTCCGTATTTCGCTATCCGAAGTCCGGTCTCACGCATGCGTAGGTCCCAGGAGGTGTCTTGTTTAGATGATCCTATCTGTGCCCCAGCCTGAAGTCAGACATAAGGTGTTTATTGGAGTTTGAATTCTCACGAGGAAAGTGTATTCCATTTTCTTCTTTCCTGGAAGGAGGATTATCTGGTCTAGAATTCTTTCCTGGAGTTC
>NW_020956648.1:63359-77481 GCF_003031625.1 Empidonax traillii
GGTCTAGAATTCTTTCCTGGAGTTCCTGGAAGGTCTGATTGTCCATTTACCGTAAGAAAAAGGTTTGTGTATTTACCTGTCTGTTTTCGGATAAGACATTCCTGGCAAACATTGTCTTAGGTTTTACTGGAAAAGGGGTTTGTTACAAAACACAGAATTCTATCATTAATTTTTACTACAGAAAAAAAAAATACAGAAAGTTATGGTTACAGAGAAATTACAAGCATTCAAGTAATTTATCAAACTCTGACGTTCCTAATTTATTACACTGTGAGGTTAACACAAAGGTAGCTGTACAGAGTAGTATAGTGGTATTGAAAGGATCCTGTGCTGAGTGCTGAGGACAAACTATGTCTATCCTCTCTTATGGGGCCAGGCCCCCAACAAGCTGTGGCCTTGAGGTTGGGAAAAACATGTAGAAACTCTGGTCTCATTTAAGTCTGGTGGGGAATACTTCATTACCATACTGTAGAGTCTGGAATGACTCAGAAGGGAAGAGCATCTTAGCTTTTCATGTCCTGAGAATTCCCCAGGTGCATAGTTCCTATGTTTCACACAAAGGTTAGTACAGTTGGGTCAGTGAGGGGTTGTGATCTTGGGATTCATGCTCATTTCAGTGTATCATCAGCCAATATGGGGCAAACTTCAAAGAAAAATGCCACTTACTTATCAAGGCTAGGTTGTAGTTCCTTCTCTCACCTTCTCTTTACTGTGCTGGTTTATGTGTTTGATTGCTGCTTCTATGAGAAATACTTGTGAAATCACAGTTTTTTGTTTTTTGTTTTTTTTTTTTTAATGTCAGACCCCAAAAGTGACATCTTCAGAAGTGCATAAATCTGTCTCATTTCTAGATAGGAAAGTGTGCCAGGTGCCCACCAAAGCTGCTCTATCCCTTCCCTCCTCAACTGGACAGGGGAGAGAAAATATAACAAAAGGCTCATGAGTTGAGATAAGGACAGGGAGGGGTCACTCACTGATTACCATCTCAAAGAAAACAAACCTGACTTGGGAAAATAATTTAATTTATTACTAATGAAAATCAGAGTAGGATAATGAGAAGTAAAACAAACCCTCCTTTCAGGGTTTAACTTTATTCCCAATTCTCTACCTCCTCCAGTGCAAGGAGACACGGAAGGTGGGTTATGGTCAGTTCATCACATTGTTTCTGCTGCTGCTTCCTCTTCAGGGAAAGGAGTATTTCCTCTGCTCCAGCGTAGGGTCCCTCCCACAGGAGACAGTCCTGCCAGGAGCCTGTTCCAGCACAGACTTCCCACAGGGTCAACAACCTTCCTTCGGGCATCCACCTGCTCTGGTGTGGGTCTCCTCCATAGGCTGCAGGTAGATCCCTGCACCCCTGTGGACCCCAATGGGCTGCAGGGGGACAGCCTGCTTCACCATGGGCTTCACCACAGGCTGCAGGGGAACCTCAGCTCTGGGGTACCTTCTCCCCCTCCTTCTCCACTGACCTTGGTGTCTGCAAAACTGTCCCTCACATATTCTCACTCATCTCTTCTCTGGATTCAATTACTTCTACACAGTAACTTTTTTTCCCCCTTCCTAAATATGTTATCACAGAGGTGTTACTGCCCTTACTGATTGGCTCAGTCTTGGTCAGCGGCTGGTCCATCTTGGAGCCAGGTGGCATTGGCTCTGTTGGACATGGGAGAAGTTTCTCAGAGAAACCACCCCCTTAGCCCCACCACTAACAAAACCTTGCCATGCAAACCCAGTACAGGTAGACTGTGGCAGTCTAAAAAACAAAATTAACATGATTCCAGCATGGGGTAAAACTGGAATCCTTTATTGGACATGAAAATACATTTTTAGGGCCTTGGGGGCTGGACACGTTAATGGGAGGACGGGTTATGACAATTGGTAAGTTACACAAGTTTTTACTACAGTTTCCAAATAGGTTAATTTTTCTTCAAGCAGGATCAAAGGAATTAAGGGGGTTTAGACATAGTTTAATAACATAATCTCAAAAAGTCCTTTCTTGATTCTGCTGGAGCTGGCTTAATCCATAAGGTTGTACTTTGATAGACCTTGTGACAGAGGTCCAGCTTCTTAGATCACGGGATGTTTGTCAACCTCTGTTTTCCAAGGTTTACCACTCAAACCTTGCAAGCTTCTTTCTGCTGACAGCTTGGTTTGGACTGCTACATCTCCTGTTTTTTTATTTTGTAACTGAAAAAGAAAAGCTGGGGAAAACCTTTGATCACCCGCTGAATACAAGAGAGTAGACAAAGAGCACATAACAAAATACAAAGGAACACAAAAATTCTGAAAAATGCTACAATAAGTATTTTCTTAAACCCTGCACCAATATTAAAAGCATCTAACCAATCAAACAGACTACTAATTTTGCTTTCATTATTTTCCCTTAACTGATTGGCTAAAGTTTTCAACTTATCAATACTCTTGTGAATAGATTCTGAGTAGTCACTCAAATTCATGCAACACATTCCTTCAAATTCCTTACAACCGTGACCATGAGCTAGTAACAAAAAATCTATGGCTGCTCTATTTTGCAAGATGGTTTGTCTCACAGAACCAAAGTCTGTAAGCAAGTCTTCTAGAGCAGAGCTGGTGGCATTAGCTTCTTTTCCTAGCCAACATCCCATCCTATTGAGAGTGGTTAAGGCATAACCAACTCCTATGCCTGGAATCAAAAAACTACTAAAAAAATCTCTGTGCATGGTTCCAAAATATCACTTTGGAATCACAATCAGCCTTAAAACCATGTGTATTAAAATCTTGCTTGTTAAAAGAGAGTTTAATAAGTTTACTGGGTGAAAGGCTCTTAGAAGGCAGGGGGTGTTTTACCGAATTAAACAGAGCAAGTTTGCCAAAAGTACAGGGTCCTCCTTCTGTTTTGCTAGGAATGCCTTTCTGCACCCTTTCTCCACAAATTAGGAGCAGATCATCTGGTAGTCCAATTGGAAAAGTTTTAGATTTGATGTTAACTGCATTCAAGTGGTGTTTGCACCAAAAACGTTCATTGTGATAAGTACTTGTGGGAGACATATCTAAAGCTGATGGGTCTTGTATGTGTGGATTTTAAGGGTAAAAGTAGAAACACAGGGGGGCAGTTAAGCTGCCCATGACATCCAATTCTTAAAACTCTACAGTTAGGTTTGTAAAATAATTTTGATATGGCTTTTTGGACTGGCCACGATCTGTACTATGCTTCTCGTTGCAGTCATCTATAGGTATATTACAAATTTCTGGGTGTGAGCATAAAGGTTGGTGCTTTTTCAAAAAGGCATCCCATTCTTCCCCAGAAAGGGGAATCCCTACCAGACAGGTCCAAAATGGATTCGTCGGGGTGGCAACTGACAGACACAGGATGTCAGTTCCAGTGGTTTTTGCTAAGGTAGTCCAAACATTTTTTCTGCTGGAGGTTAGCCATTTGGGTGGGACTGGAGCAGGAGGAGGCATTCTTGCAGGCATTCCAGTGGTCATGAGGACAATGCAAGAGATGGTCATATAAAACGTGAGGGGATCCATCTCGGTCCACAATCTGTTAAAACACAACCATACCCTTTTCCCCATGTTATCAAAGGACAACTACCTTGCCACTGGCCTGTAAATGGATCTTTAAACATTACTTTGGGTTTTGAATTTTAAGGCATGTGTGCAAGCATAAAGTGTCACTACACTGGAGTGCAGTTTTCTGTCATTCTGTTTAAAAAAATTGAGTATATACAAAGCTTTGTTTAACCAATCTTGCAGAGTTAATCCTGTATTTGGCCTTTTGTGTTTTTTTAACATGTCCTTAAGAGTGTGGTGAGCATGTTCTATTATTGCTTGACCTGTTGGGGAGTGAGGGATTCCTGTTATATGTTCAATTCCCCACAGTGCAAAGAAATCTTTGGTTTGTTTTGACACATATGATGGTCCGTTATCCGTTTTTACTTGTTTTGGCAAACCCATATGTGCAAATGAAGTTAAAAAATATTTCCAGACATCTCGACTTTTCTCACCAGGATGCGCTGTGGCTGTCATAAATCCTGAAAACTTGTCAATAGAAACGTGAACATATTTCAATTTACCGAATGATGGTATGTGAGTGGCGTCCATTTGCCAGAGCTGGAGAAACTCGAAGCCCCTGGGATTTACTCCTTCTGAGGTCAAAGGTGTGACCATCTGGCAATCCAGGCAAGAAGCTATAATTGCTCGGGCTTGCTCCATTGTAAGATCAAATTGGTTTTTTAAAGTTTTAGTATTCTGGTGAAAAAGTCATATGATAGTTTAACTTGTTCTAAACACTGAGGGACTATTACTGGTCCAGCTAACAGGTCAGCACATCAGTTCCCCTCTGCTATGGGGCCTGGCAAAGAAGTGTGAAAGCATATATGCATAGTGAAGAACGGGTATTCCCTGTTGTGAACAATATACATCAACTGTTTAAACAAAGAAAACAAAGTTTCATTAGTAATGTCTTTCAAGTATGAGTATTCCACTCACTGCACAATTCCCATGACATATTGGGAGTCTGAAACTATATTTAAAGCACCTGTAAACAAAGTGAGAACCTGAACAACTGCAGGCAACAATTTGTGGTGAGCCCTGAATTTTGTGGATGTCTTGTTGCCACTGACCATCCTTTTGCCAGACTATTACAGCATTACCTGTTTTCTCAGAACCATCTGTGAAAACAGTTTGGGCATTTTGAAGTGGAACTGGAGACCAATTAGTTCTCAGTTTCAAGGGAATTTGGTTAAGCCTTTGTAAAAAAGCACAAGTTGGTAAATGGATATTTAATCAACCACGAAAATCAATTAAAGCAGTTTAAAAATCAAAACTGAGCATCTGCAATTGCTCTAGGTGCTCTGTGGTTAAAGGTAAGTATACAGTTTTGGGATCACAGCCCGTGAGTTCCCAGCACCTAATACGACCCTTATAACATAGCTTAGAAATCATTTCTGGCAGTGTAGTAACTGTCTTTGAAAACTGGTGAGGTAGAAAAACCCATTCCCACAAACAAAATGCAGTGTTGTTTTGGTATAATTGCCCTATTAGCCCATAGGGCTGACGAGGTCCCTTTATGATGTCACAGGTTTGTTTTGGAAGTGTCGACGTCCCTGCTGTGAATTTAATTTCTGTTTCCACAATGTGCAGAGCTGCATTGGCTTCCAGAGTCAGCTGTCAAGGTGATGTCAGGTTTGGATCTCCCTTCAATAAGTCAAACAGAGGGGGTAGTTCATCTGTGGAAATTCCTAGGAGAGATCTAAACCAATTAAGTGTTCCCAAAAGCTGCTGTAAGTCATTAAGGGTTTTTACTGATGTGGCGATGGATATACGCTAAGGTTGTATAGATGTTTCTGTGATTTTTCCAACCCAGGTAATGCCAAGGAGATTCCTGTTGAATTTTCTCTGGAACCACTTCTAGTCCATGATCTTTGACTGCTTTAATTGTGGTTTCCAGAGCTTGTTGCATCAAGTCTGTGTCAGCCGCACACACTAAAATATCATCCATGTAGTGGTAAATAAGAATTTCTGGAAATTTCAGGCGCACTGTAGACAGGGCATTTACTACTTAGAGTTGACATAAGAAAGGCGAATTTTTCATTCCCCGCGGCAAAACATTCCAGTGATATCGTGCATATGGCTGGTTGGCATTTAGAGATGGCACAGAAAAGGCAAATCTCTCTGCATCTCTGGGATGCAGGAGGATTGAGAAAAAGTCTTTCAAGTCAATTATAGTTAAAGGTCAGTTCTATGGCAGCATTGCTGGGGATGGAAGGCCAGGTTGTTCTATAGCCTCATTAATGCATCTTAAGTCGTGAAGTAAACATCAACACCCGCTTCGCTTTTGGATTACAAAAATTGGGGAATTCCAGGGATTTGAGGTTGGAGAAATGTGTCCACTTTGAAGTCGTTCTTTTTCAACATTTGAAGTTTCAACAACTTATCCCATGGTATAGGCCACTGTGGAACCCATATTGGAGATTGGGTTTTCCATTTAAGGGTGGGAACTTGCTGCATTACAGCGGCTTTCATGACACATTTGAGCTCAGTCCTATTCCCCATTGTCCCATGGCATCTCTGCCCCAAAGTGTGACCAAAAGGTTTAAAACAAAGGGTCTTACCATTGCTGAGCAACCTTCAGGACCTGTAACAACCACAGGATGTAGGCTCTGCTGTGACAAGACCACTCCAGCCACCCCTTTGATACTTGTGTTCAGTGAGACAAGAGGCCACATGGTTGGCCACTGGGTCGTGGAGATCACGGTAGTGTCAACACCTGTGTCTGCAAGTCCTTTAAGCGAAACTGTCTCTTTGTGAACACAGTGAAAGACTGAGCATGGGAGGATTGGTCAATCTGTGGACAAAGTCTGTGACCAATTAATAAAGTTACTGGGGACCAGTTCGTCTCCTGTGGAGCCAAAGCCTTGGCCTCCCCTCTGTCTGTCACTCCAACCTGGGGAGTGTGCGTGAATTAGGATCAATTCCTGATACAGATGGGTGGAGAAGGGGTCCAGAGCATTACTTTAATTTGTCCTGTAAAATCTGAATCTATGACCCTGGGTAAAATGAAAACTCCACATGCAGAGGTTGAGGAACGACTACTTAAGAGAGCACTACATTCATTTCCAGGTGGTCCCCGCACCCCTGTGGGAACAAGCTGTACCTTTGAATCAAGCAAGATTACGGTTGTTGCTGCTGCCAAATTGACTCCGGTGTTGCCTGAGGTGTGGGGGTGGAGAGAGGGGACAGGTACCAGGTGCTGAGGTTTGCTGAGGGAACCTTTTCTGTCATTGCATTGTTCCCCTGAGCACTGCGCTGGAAGTTTCCCAACACTCCTTTCCCATTTCCTTGCAGCGACAGGGGGTGGCCTTCCTTGGTGAACCTAGAGTGACAGTATCTTGCGAAATGTGAGCCTTTTCTGCAGCAGCGACAGACAGGTGGTTGGTTTGACTGCCTTTTTCCCAGGCAATACTTTCTTATGTGACCGGGTTGCCCACAACCAAAGCAGCGCTCTTGCTATTGCGGGGCAAAGGACTCTCATGCTGCTACCAAAGTTTCAACTAGGGCAGTAGTCACGTGAGCTTGCCTCCCGACATTGTTGTAAACTTGCAGCATTTCTGCTAATGTGGGGTCCCATGTAGCCCGTAGTATCTTTTGGCAGCCTGCATTTGCCTGTTCCACAGCAAGTTTTTGAAACAGGGCATTCTGTGCATCTTTCTTATCGATCTATTTGTTAATTGTGTCTTTCAACCTGTCTGCAGACTGAAAAAACAGCTCCTGTGGTCCCTAGCGGACATTGGTAAAAGAGGGGGACTGTACCACCGCCTCAGAGATTTTATGGAAGGTTTGCAATGCCAAGTCCTTTGCCAGGGATCTATGCTTGCGCAGTCAGGGTTGCATAAGGCCCCTTGGCAAGTAGTCTATTCAGTGTGTTTGTTATGGGGGTTCCATTCATGACTAGAGCCTCCTCTGCAGCTTTTTTACTTATTCTTTTCCACTTCATTTCAAATAAAGTAAACTGCATTTTGGTTAAAATCATTCTGGCGATGGAGGAGCAGTCGTGGGGGATTAGGGTATAAGCACCAAAAAGATTGTTGAGTATACCCATTGTAAAAGGGGCTTCTAAACCATACTCTTTGATGGATTTTTTCAAGTCTTTTAAGACTGGAGAAGGGATAGGCTCCCACCTCAAAGGTCTATTCGGTGGTGTGAAAATGGGGAAGGCTTTTAACATGTCAATGACCCCAGTCACCGCAACCTCCCTCCGTAAGTCCTCCCACCGTACCCTGGGGTCAGGAAGGTTTGTTTCATCAGGGTTGAATACGTCTGGTTCCCAACAATTTTCCTCTGATACGGAATTAATTGTTTCCAGAACCTTTGTGCTTGGAAATATTCCCACACTGCACTTTTCAAAAACACCCCTTGCACATGTTCTGTAGCACTACTGTGAAATTCTCTTCCTTGTCGCAGTTCGGAAGGGGTTTCAGCTAATGACTGGGACACAAGCTGGAGGATTTCATCTTCTGGAGGAATCTGCGGATGTATGAATGCATTTGGGGTGTCTGGGTTGGTGCTGGGGGTTTTGGGGAGGGTTTGTTCTGCAGCTGCACGATCTCTCAGGGTCTCATAAAATTCTCCATGGCTTTAAAACTTTTGCAGCCTTTTCATTTCCCTGCGTCACCTCCTCCCACAGTTGCACCCCCACTTTGTCCCATAATGCATCGTCTAAAAAATTAGTTATATTCAGTTCTGTGAAGTTATGCTGAACCCAAAGCATCAGGCTTTGTAAGGACGATTTGTCTAATGTCTTTCCATGCTGCTTTAGCATGCGTTGCAGGATTAGAAAAGCATGATTTTGCTCAGTGGAAATATTTGACCCCATGTCTCAAAAAAATAATTGCCGACTTGACACTTGCATTCCTTGTACAACAGAAACTATTTGCCTTATAAAACAAGGGATTAAACATGGTAAAAATACAATACTAGCTAAAGCACATAATAGAAAAAACCCCACCTTCTTCCACTAAGCTGTTCCTAGTAAGTTATCCCACCAACTACTATCTAACATAGAATTCCATTTTTGTACCAGTACATGAGCCAATTTTCTAATGTCTTTTGCAATATCCATAACTGCTTGTCTGTTATCACCAATTTGTAAACAACAATTTGAACTGTTCAATTTTCCACATACTCCACCTTCTTCGGTTAACAGATAGTCTAAAGCAAGTTTATTTTGATACACTGCAGCTCTAGTTTTTGATTGCTGACTTGTAATTAAGTCTAACGTTTGGACTGTCTTATTAGCTACTATTTCCATAACTGCCTGAAGGTATATAATTCTATTTAGCATGTATATGGGCATTCGATAACCCCAACTTCCATGTTGGGCCCAAGTGGCTGGTCCGTATGTTGCAATGATACGTTCAGGACCCCACTCATCATCGTACCATTTTTGTGTTCCTCCAATCTCACTTCTCTTATTTCGGTGTACTGCCTCATAGTCATCATATAGGGGCAGGCCTAGATTAATTCCTTTTTCGGGAGATAGTAAGAAGAACCCAGGTTGGATGATTCCTAAGGTACAAACTCCTCTCCAGTCTTTTGGGAGTTGTGTATATGCTCTCTTTCCACATATCCAGAACAGCCCTTCTGGTGCTACCCAAATCAAATTAGTGCTATTTGCTTGGTCCCAATAAATTTTCAACTCCTCTATACCTTCAAAAGGATTCTTAGGATTTGTTCTGTTGCACCACCAGCTATGGGTATTATCGTGCCATGTACAATCTGCAGTTGCATTGTTAGTCCAATATCTGGATGGCTATTGAGGCCACCAAAATTCTCCTGTGGTGTTTATGACTTTTACTGAAAGGCATGGGGATTCTCCTTCTTTAGTCTTATATTTTTCTCTACCTCTCCTTTCAATGCATTCTTGCCCGACTACATCAGAAGTTAATATCCAGCCTTGGGGTCGAGATTCTGATGCTTCTCGGGAGTGATTCCATTTTAAAATCTCCCAAGACATGAAGCCTGCTCCTTTCCAGGGCCACTCCTCTGTCATTAGGGGCCCACTACAAATCCAGCAATTAGATAACTTCAGTGTTTGGATGATATGTTCCATTAGATCTATGTACAGGTTGGTTCCATAACCTGGGAGTTGCCAAACTTCTAGTTTTTCTTTTAACTTCTGATATAAATCCCCTGTACTGGAAGAGGTTTTTTTGTATAGTTCCTTTTAATATAGTTTGTACTTTTTGTTGTATCATTTCTTCCTTTTTTAGATCCTGTATTCCCCCCCCATCGGAAATGTCCCAATGGCCTTTTTGAGTAAAGCAAATCGATTTTTCTCCCCAAGGACAACTAAGTCCCAATCTGGTCCCACCTTTTCCTAAATTTTGGGTTACCCAGAGTTGCTGAGATCCAGTTTTGCAATTTTTCAGTTCCTTAGGATTGCAACTGTTCACGTGCGAGTGGTAACTTAGGCTTTGGATAATTCGGCCTTTATACAGTACAGTTTGGTAACATTTTGCACAATCATCTGAAAGAGCCTGAGCCCACAGATAGGAGGATACCCAGAAGGGTCCAGTATAATGTAAACCTCCACAATCCATGCCCATCCAGGGTTGCAACCCATGGTTGCCTGTCAGTGGAAGACTTAAAGGTTAATCTGGTCTTGACCCTTCAGAATTTTAATCATTGTTAGGGCTCTGTTTCCTTGTCTCTAGGTAAAATTCACTCTATATGGCAAAGTAGTGTTCCTGCAGCAATTTTGAAAACCCACTCACACTTCGGGTAGTGATAATTCTTGCTCACAAACGATTTTTCAACTTTCACCCCTGCCAGTTGATTTGTATCTAAAGGTTCTTGGTCATTATGACATTTCCCACATTGGGTTTGTATCCTATGAGCAATACAAAAATCAAATACTGTCTATGATTTTACACTTACACTTCATCCAACTATATACTTTGAGCGGGGATGTTTTATACCAGGTACTCAGGGTGGTGGGTATTTGTAATCGTTAGGTAGGGGTATATCAGGGGATCCCCACTATGAGGTTCACATAAAAAGAGGTTAACCGAGTTAGGATTCAGTAAAGTCCAGTTCCTCTGGTCTGGGGAGGAGTTAATTCCTCATGCCATGGAGCGTAGTGTGCAGATTCAAGGGGTATTTGATGACCGAACCAGCGGTTGAGTGCTGCCAGTGTGATGTGGTCCCAGTTTAAATGAGACAAGGGTCTTTTGCTGAGGATGAGTTAGGAGAAAAAGACCCAAACTTCTCTTTCTAAGCAATTATAAATCCAAAATTAAGAGGCTCCAATTGAAGGAAAAACAAATTATGGAAAAGGGAAAAATAACAGCCCTTTATTAAAAGGTATATGTGTATTAACAGAAACACAAAAAAAAAAAAACAAGTAAAACAAGCAAACAACACTCCTATACCCACAAAAAACCCCTTCAAAAACAAACCGATGAACTGGCAAAAGGAAGAGTAAAACAGCTCATTTTTTTGCACCCTTTGGTGCAGTTCCAACCACAGTCAGCAGGGGGCACCGTAGGGTCACTGGAGATGCAAAACTTGTAATGTCCTGTACCATTCACCGGGTGGCATTGTTGGATCACCAGAGATGTAGAACTTGTAGTGTCCTATAGTAGCAACCAGGTGGAGCTGTTGGATCACTGGAGGTGCAGAACTTGTAATGTCCAGTGCCCATCACCAGGAGGCACTGTGGGATCCCTGGTCACTGCCACGTGGGATGAGGAAAAACAATATCCTCCCGGTATGTCAGAGGGAAAGAAAAAAACAACCCAAAAACCAAAAAGAACAACTCAGTTCCCCTTCCCTTCCCACACTGGAAAAGGAGAGAGGGAATGGGGAGAGGGAAGGGGGAAGGAAAAAAACAATAATAAAACAGAAAGTTCTCCCAATGCAAGAAAACTCATGAACTTCAGCTGGTTAGGGTTCGCTTTAAGCAGGGTCTGCAGCCAGTAACAGCTAAGCAGACAGCAGCAGCAAACTCCCCTCTGACAGGAAAGAAAAGAACCAGGCAGTGTCTGCAGATCACAGCAGGTCCCAAACCCCACCGGCACACACCAGACTCTCCTCCCAGCCTACGTGCCAGTCACACAGTAGTGTTCCCCCCCGAACTCCTCCCACTTCGTTGCCCAGGAGACAAGAGAAAAAAAGTAAAGTGCAAGTCCTTATCTGCCTTGCCTCCTAGGAGACTAATGTACTACCATCAGCCATGGGGGCTAGGTCTTTTGTAATATGAAGTACTTATCTTGACATCCAGGGGAGAAGGGAGAAAATTCTTCATCTGACTACGAGAGCTAGCTAAAACCATGACATCATCCACCCCTAATTTTCTCCCTTTCCCATGCCACCATACATCTATTAAACTTTTTTGAACTCCATACATACATACAATATTTTAAACCATATACACATTCACAAATATATAGGTACAAATACGGATACAATTATGGCCTGTTTCCCCTAAGATAATATCTCCTTGAGATATACCGGGTTTCTCCATCTTCTTGCATCACTCACCATGTGCAACCAGGTCTTTGGGTAAAAACAATCCCATGAATGGATTTGCCTTTGCTCGAGGCAAGGTTAACCCAAACTGTTTTACCTAACATAACTCTCATGTGAAGCACTGGGACCTTGTCCCTGTCTACAGTGTGAAGGGACTCTGATTGGGCAGGACTGGCTCAATTGACCGAGCCTCTAGTGTTGCCTAACCATGTAGTCTTTGCTAGGTGTTGATCCCAGTGTTTGAAAGTCCCTCCACCTAATGCTTTTAGGGTAGTCTTCAACAGTTCATTTCACTGTTCAACCTTCCCCTCAGCTGTTCCATGGTATAGTATGTGATAGACCCACTCAATGCCATGCTCTTTCGCCCAGGTGGTAACTAAACTATTCTTGAAGTGTGTCCCATTATCTGACTCAATTCGCTCTGGGGTGCCGTGCCGCCACAGGACCTGTTTTTCGAGGTCCAGGATGGTATTTCTGGCAGTGGCGTGGGGCATCGGATGCGTCTCCAGCCATCCAGTGGTGGCTTCCACCATGGTGAGCACATAGCGCTTACCTTGACAGGTCTGTGGCAGTGTGATATAATCAACCTGCCAAGCCTCCCCATACCTGTATTTATTCCACCGTCCACCATACCACAGGGGTTTATGTTTCTTACCCTCTTTAATGGCAGCGCATGTCTCACAGCCATGGATAACCTGAGAGATAGCATCCATGGTTAGATCCACCCCTCGGTCTCGTGCCCATCTGTAGGTGGCATCTCTGCCTTGATGGTCAGGGGTATCATGGGCTCATCGTGCAAAGAACACTTTGCCTTTGTGCTGCCAGTCTAGGTCCACCTGTGACACCTCAACTTGTGCAGCTCGGTCTGCCTGTTCATTGTTGCGATGCTCTTCAGTGGTTCGATTTTTGGGCACGTGGGCATCTACGTGGCGGACCCTCACAATCATCTTCTCTAGCCGGGTAGCAATCTTCTCTAGCCATATATCAGCAAACCCAGATGGGTTTTCCCCTACGTTTCCAATTGGCCTCCTTCCATCTGTCCAACCATCCCACAGGGCATTGGTCACCATCCATGAGTCCGTGTAGAGGTAAAGTTTTGGTCACTTCTCTCATTCAGCAATGTCCAATCCCAACTGGACAGCTTTGAGCTCTGCGAATTGTCTTGATTCAGCCTCTCCTTCCATAGCTTCTGCAACTTGTCATGTGGGACTCCATACAGCTGCTTTCCATTTACGTTTCATCCCTACAATACGGCAGGAACCATCAGTGAAGAGTGCGTAGCGTATGTCTTCTTCTGGTAGTTGGTTGTATGCTGGGGCTTCCTCCGCCTGTACCACCTGTTCCCCTTCTACTTCTTCTCCTAGACTAAAATTCTCACCTTCTGACCAGTTTGTGAAGATTTCTAGGATCCCAGGGTGATTTGGGTTTCCAATGCGGGCGCGCTGAGTGATCAGGGTGATCCATTTGCTACAGGTGGCATCAGTGGCATGATGCATAGGGGGCATCTTCACTTTGAACATCCAACTCAATACCGGCAGTCGAGGTGCCAGGAGGAGCTGTTCTTCTGTGCCCATCACCTCTGAGGCAGCTTGTACTCCCTCATAAGCTCCTAGGATCTCCTTTTCTGTTGGAGTGTAATTGGCTTCTGACCCTCTGTAGCTTCGGCTCCAGAATCCAAGTGGGCGGCCTCAGGTCTCGCCAGGCACCTTCTGCCAGAGGCTCCAGGAGAGGCCCTTATACCCAGATGCAGAGTAGAGTACATTCTTCACATCTGGTCCTGTCCTGACTGACCCAAGGGCTACAGCATGGGCAATCTCCTGCTTAATCTGTTCAAATGCTTGCTGTTGTTCAGGACCCCACTGGAAATCATTCTTCTTGCAGGTTACCAGATAGAGAGGGCTTACGATCTGGTTGTACTCGGGGATATGCATTCTCCAAAAACCTATGGCACCCAGGAAAGCTTGGGTTTCCTTCTTGCTAGTTGGGGGGGCCATTGCTGGGATATTATCGATGACTTCACTTGGAATTTGACGACGTCCATCTTGCCACTTTACTCCCAGGAACTGGATCTCTCGGTCAGGTCCCTTGACTTTACTTTTTTTGATGGCAAACC
>NW_020956648.1:78235-106085 GCF_003031625.1 Empidonax traillii
TGGATCAATCCATGGCAGATGGTGGGACTGTGCTTCCACCCCTGGGGCAGTCGGTTCCACGTGTACTGCACGCCCCTCCACGTGAAAGCAAACTGCGGCCTGCACTCTGCTGCCAAGGGAATGGAGAAGAACGCATTTGAGATGTCAATAGTGGCGTACCACTTCGCTGCCTTAGACTCCAACTCATACTGGAGCTCCAACATGTCTGGAACAGGGGCACTCAGCAACAGGGTGGCTTCATTCAGGCCACGATAATCCACAGTCAATCTCCATTCTCCATCAGATTTGCGCACAGGCCAGATGGGGCTGTTGAAGGGGAAGTGGATCTTGCTGATCACTCCTTGGCTCTCCAGCTCACGGATCATCTTATGGATGGGGATCACAGAGTCTCGGTTCGTTCGGTACTGCCGACGTTGCACTATTGTAGTGGCAATTGGCACTCGCTGTTCCTCAACCTTCAACAGTCCCACAGCAGAAGGGTTCTCCGAGAGGCCAGTTAGCGAATTGAACTGCTTAGCTGCTTCTGTCTCTACAGCAGCTATCCTGAAGCCCACCTTTGTCCCTTGGGGTCTTTGAAATACCCATTCCTAAGGTGGTCAATGCCCAGGATACATGGGGCATCTGGACCAGTCACAATGGGGTGCTTCTGCCACTCCTTTCCGGTCAAACTCACTTCAGCTTCCAACACGGTCAACTGCTGCGACCCTCCTGTCACCCCAGAAATGGAAATAACCTCTGGTCCTACATGTCCTGAGGGCATTAACGTGCATTGAGCGCCAGTGTCAACCAAAGCCTTGTATTCTTGTGGGTCTGATGTGCCAGGCCATCGGGCCCACACCGTCCAATAGACACGGTTGTCCCGTGCCTCTACCTGGTTAGAGGCAGGGCCCCTCTAATACTGGTTTCTGTCCTGCTCGTCACAGGTTTCCGTCTGCAAATACCAGCGGGAGGTACTTTCTAGTGGGTCAGATCCCTGCCCATGGGATACCGGCACTGCACTCACTTTCACAGAATTTGTTTTTCTCTGGTCCTTTAACTCTTATACTCGAGCTGCCAAGACATGGGTAGGTTTCCTGTCCCACTGTCTCATGTCTTCTCCATGGTCAGACAGGAAATACCACAGCTCGGTTCGTGAGGTCTGTTTGCCCCCCTCTAGCTGGGGGGCGCCCGGTTCTCACTGGTGCCACCTGAGAGGTGTTTCTCTCAATCTTTTCTAGCATTTTCTCTTGTTGATCTTGTAGTTGTGTAGCTATGGTAGTGAGGTTATTGATCGAGGTCTCTACAGAGGAAACACGGGCTTGTAGTGATTCTTGGACCATACTGTCATACATCTGAAGTTTATTTGCTATAAGCGCCACTGGCTCACTCTTTTCCCCCGTATCCAGTGATGTCAGGTAACTGACATGTGCAGGTGGCCCCATACGTGTGAAGGTCCACCACATGCATGGTGTACATCTAACCTTGTCAGGATTGTCAGTGGCTTGAATATCCCTTCCAAACAGTACTTCCAACAGTGCCATTTCCCTCAGGCGTCGGATCCCCTCCTCCATGGTATTCCAGCTCTTTGCAAAATGGTCTCTCTGCAAGACCTTTCTGTAAACGATTGTCCCTCTCACAGCATCCAGCAGCCATGCCCAGAGAGATAGGGGCTTTGATTCTCTCACAAATGCCTCTTTAAGGCCCACATCCTGGGCAATAGACCTCAAGGACATTGCTTCACCACCATCAAGGTTTATGGCATCACCCGTAGAGTCCCAGACTCGGATCATCCAGGTCAGTATAGGCTCATTTGGGTGACGAATGACGTCTGCCTGTAATTTCCGGAGGTTGTCATACGATAAGGACTCAGTGATGATTTCTGACTCCGGGTTGGCTGTCTGTGAGGGTCCTGCTTCCCCATCATCATCAACTGGGCAGGCTGATTTGGTCTTATATTTCTTCTTTTGGATAGGAGGAACCTCCATTGACTTGTTTGGTCCCTTGGAGCTGGCCTTATCTGGGGTCACCTTCGAATCAGGCCTCTCGTTTTCATCTTTTCCCTGTGAGGGCTGCATCATACCGAGCACCTTTTTGTAGGCAACGACTAAAGCCCCACATGCTTCTACCAACTGCCTGTCTATGGGTTTATCACCACCTCTCTCCCTCACAGTTGTTATTATCTTTGTAGGGTTTAGGAGTTGTTCGAGAGTGAACTTCCATGTTGGAGGAACTGAACCACTTTCTAGAAATTTACCCAAGTCCTCCCATGGCCCACGCCATTCGAGTTTTTCCACCCCTGAGGCTGGCTTCTGTGCCCGTTCCTGGTAAATCCTGGGCCTAACTACGAATATTAGATATGACACAAGAAGATGGAGATATATTAGATATGATGCAAGAAGATGGAGAAATCCGGTGCATACCTCAAGGAGATATCATCTTAGGGTAAACAGGCCATAACTCCGTATTTGTATTTGTACCGATATATTTGTGAATGTGTACGTGGTTTAGAATAATGTATGTATGTATGTAGTTCAAGAAAAAAAAAAAGGTTCAATTTGATAGATGTATGGTGACATTGGAAAGGAAAAAAAAATTAGGGGTGGATAATGTCATAGTTCTGATTTTAACAAGGAATTTTTTCTTTCCCTTCCCCCCCCTGCGTGTGAGCTCTATAGATGGAGCCATCAGGTAAAACAAAAGAATTGGCCTGATCCCCTAAATGGCCGAGACAATAATCTCCTAGCAATGAAGGGGGAGGAATGGAGAAAAGGCTAGGGGGTGTGAGCGGAAGGAGGTGGGGTTTGGGGGGTTGGAGCTCAGCTCTGGGGGGTTGGAGCTCAGCTCTGGACCTGGAGGGGAGCCTGCTGCAAGTTGGAGACACTGCCTGGTTCTTCTTTGTCTTTTCCTGTCGGAGGAGAGTTTTTACTGCTGTTCTCTGCCTAGATGTTGCTGGCTGCAGGCCCGGCTCACCGCAAAATCCTCACCAGCTGAAGGTCGTGAGTTTTCTTCCATTGGGAGAACTTTCTGTTTTATTGCTGTTTTTTTTTGTTTCCCTTCCCCTTCCCCCCTCCTCCCCCACCACCTAGTGGCAACCAAGGATCTCACAGCGCCGTCTGGTGACGGGCACTGGACATTACAAGTTCTACTCCTCCAGTGATCCAACAGCGCCATCTGGTGACTTCTATAGAACAGTACAAGTTCTGCAACTTTGGTAACTCAACAGCGCCACCTGGTGAATGATATAGGATATTACAAAAATTTTGCATCTCCAGTGACCCGACGGCGCCCCTGCTGACTGTGGCTAGAACTGCACCAAAGGGTGCTAAAAATTGAACTATTTAATTTCCCTTTTTGCCGGTTTAGTGATTTTGTTCTTGAAGGGGATTATTGGTGGGTATAGGGGTATTGCTTGGTTGTTTTACTTGTTTTTTTTTTTCGTGTTCCTGTTAATATACACATACCTTTTAATAAAGGGCTGTTATTTTTCCCTTTTCCACAATTTGTTTTCCTTCAATCGGAGCCTCTTAATTTCGGATTTATAATTGCTTAGAAAAGGAAGTTTGAGTCTCTTTCTCTTAATCCATCCTCAGCAAAAGACCTTTGTCTCATTTAAACTGGGTCACAATATCACCTAGGGAGTCTTTCTGCTGTGCCTTCTGCAACCAGACTTGTCTATCTCACATTGGCCTTTTTAACCATCAGCGAGCTTGCAGCGTGGGTAGAGCCCTTCACAAATATTATAGTGCAAGCAAGTTTTCATGCCATAGTGCAGCACTGAAGCTAATTCCTGCTGAAACTGCTCTTTCAGGCCACTCACACTCTTCCTTGCTGTGCCCTTCAGCATATGCCATAACAAGTCTGTGTGTGTAAACAAGTAGAAAAGAGATGTTGAGTAAAGAGTACTTTGATGGAAAGGTCTCAGGGTCACAGATGAAAGTTGCTCTCCAGACTCCCTTGATGTAATTTCTCTTTGGATGAAGCACAGCTTCATGGCACAAGAAAGATATGGTTAACCAGGGAATACAGGTCTCTCTAACTGTTGTTTCCTTCTTTGCTGTATATTGTCATTCCCTGCAGTGATGATGACTTTGACATGTCCAGATATTCCTCCTCAGGATACTCATCAGCTGAGGCAAGTTATACTCTTTCCTGCCATCCTTGCCATGAATGCTAATAGTCGAGCAGCCAGAAACAACTTAGAGGGGCCTTGTGCTGCCAGAAACAGTTCCACAAGGAATTTACCAATGGTGTAGACTGTGAGCCTGGAAGGGACCATGGTAGAAACTGTGTCATGTTTCTGTCTTTCCCAGTGATCCAGTTGGCTCCATCCCCACACTTCCATGGCACAGACACAGATCTGCCCATCGTCTGTTTTCACAAATACCTTTGACTTCACTCAAGCTTTTCCCAGTTCTGCTCAGTCATGCAGTGTTGGTTCGTGGTGCAAATGCATCAACTTGTCTGTCATGGCAGTTTAGCAACTGTATGCTTGCCAAGGACACAAATAAAGGATCTGAGGGTGTGCTATGATTTCCAGTTCTTGGGGGGGTTAGGGTCACCCAGTGCATGTTTACTTGAAGCACCAGAAATTCTAGGGAGGACTTGCAGATATGAACTCTTGCCCTTTAAAAGAGAAAAGGCAGGGAAGCTCAGGTTTGTTAATCTCTTTGCATTCTTTCTGAATATATTCCCAAGATCTCTTGTGAATTAGTTGTTCAGACTGCAGCTACTGCTTCTGCAGGATCTGATTTTGCATCCAGGATGCTGAACAGCCATTATGCACACAAGCTACTGGGAACTCTTCCCCTTTGTATCTCTTCCTTGGGAAAAATACTTCTGAAACACTGAGAAACAGCCAAGAGCAGGAACCAGATCATATGATCTGGGCCATCTCTGGGCCCTGATGAAGTGTTGTTCATCCAGATCTGGGTAGACAGCACTTGAATTTGAGATTATAAAAAACCAAGAAGTTTTAGTACCTTTCAACTGCAAAAGTGCCCCAGACTGAAAGGAGGGACTGGGTACCTGCCAGACAGTTTATTATCATTATTATTACCTTACTTCAAATGAGGACTCATCTTCATGGAAAGATTATTCAATAATAAAATACTGTATCGACTTGCTACTCTGGAATATCTCACTCTGGATATTCCTATTGTGAAAGAAGTTTAAACAACAGAAGGCAGCCCTCACCTGTGGTCACAAACTGGGACTCTTTCATTGATGAGACAGTTGCTAATAGGGAAATATATTCCAGAATAAGGGACTTCTTTCCTCTTTCAATCATCATCAGAAGTCTCAAGTGTTTGACTGTTTTTGTCTGTAGCAGATCAATCAAGACTTGAATATCCAGTTGCTAAAGGATGGGTACCGGTTAGATGAGATCTCAGATGATGAGGACCTCGACCTAATCCCCCCTAAATCGGTCAACCCTACATGCATGTGTTGCCAAACCACGTCCTCCACCACCTGTCACATCCAGTAGTGAGGCTGGCAGGCTATGATCAATGCTTTCCACTATAACTGTAAAACTTAATAGCCATTACTTCCTCCTATGGTAGGACATGTACCTCTTTGTGATCGTGGAGCCAGGAGAAACTAAAAAAATGATTTTATAATTGGTTACTAAGTCATTTTTAACTATGGTTAAACAAAAGAGAAGTTGCTCAAAGTGCCAGGCAGTGCCTGGCAGAACTGACTGGTCTGGAAAACAAGCACAGGAGGGTCCAGAGATGCCTCCTTGGTTTGTTTAGGCACTGGAGATGTTTTGTAAGGTGTCTATTCCAGAATGGGAAGGGTCAGATGGAGTTGTAGTTACTCCTGCCCACTGAAACCAATCCATCTACAAGATTAGGGGTGAGTCTGAGGTGTCAGGGGGTTTTACGTGTGGGAGAAGGTCAGTTCTTAATTGATTCACTAAACCTGATTCATTTGCATAACCATAATTATACCATAGCTGGGACACAGAAATAGAAACAGAGCAGGGCATCCTTTCTTATGGGAAGGCTAGCCAGGACTAGCATGACACCATTCACTTGTGAAGAGGACAAATAGGTGACATTTCACTGTGAGCCAGTACTAGTTAGAGTTGTTGTGTCACATATCCAATGCAATCTATCCTTAGCTCCACATTATCACCAAACACATCAGATTCAATCTGCAGTCTATCCATGCTCTTCAGAGATTTTAGTCCTTACCTGAGAATACCATACTCCTGAGTTCATTCTAGTCATGTATACTGATTTCAGCCTATACTTCATTCTTGTGAGACCCATCTGCTTTCAGAAATCCTAAAGTTTTTTCAGCTAAGACACAAGACAGAACTGGAACTGTTCAGTCTGAACGACAGTGCCAAAAAAGCTAATTTGAAGAAAGCACATTTTTACAGAGTTTGGCTGTTGATATTCTCTTGACACTGCGTCTCTTGGTGCCCATGGGAGAGATTTGTTGACGCTGAAGGTGTCTCTGTGGTGGTGTCAGACTTTAGGGGGGTGTCGTGGTTTTGCTTTGGGTCAATTTGCTTTCACACCCCCCACACAATTACTATTAATTGAGAGAAGGTTTATGCAGATAAAAGAGACTGAATTTGGGGAAAATAGTATGAGTATTTATTATTAGTAAAATTAAAATAAAAGCTACTTAAGAATTACATCTACAATAATTCTACTTAAGTAAAAGTACTAAGTATTTACAGAAATACTTCCCCCTCCCCCTTTTTTATATCAGTCCAAGGAGGAGAAGCAGTTCTTTTCTCCATTCTCGGAGTTCCAGTTCTCTCTCCAGTAATTCTGCAGCACTCTCGTCACAGTTGGAACTTTTTTTATTTCTCTCTCGCTCTGTGTCAGCCTCCAGGGCTGGGCCTACCCCCCTCCTGGACTAAGACTGGAGGCTGGGGGGTTACCCAGGTCCTGAAGGTTTTTCCTTCCATAGGCTTGCAAGGGGACACTTGCTTACTATGGATCTTCTTCCACGGGATTACAGGGAATAATGGCTTATAAGTCCACCCCTGTTTCCCTGTGGAGGTCCCATCTCACGGGAGAACAGTCTTTGATAGACCTCTCTGGCATGGTCTAGCATGGATCCCACACTCGGATCCCAACATCCCACCTGAGTCGTCTTGTTCCAGTGTGGGTTTCCCTCAGGGTCGCAAAATCTTCAGCAGGACTCTGCCTTACCTCAGTTCTTCTGATGAAGTCTTGATTTTCTGGTACATCCACAAGCTCCTCTATGAGCCGCATGGGAGTCTCCTCACCCCAACAAACTTCCACAGGTAGCAGGGATTCATTTTTCAGTCTTTTCCCTGCTGAAGGGAGAGAGCGAAAGTGGGGGAAGAAGTAAGCCCCCCCCTTCTCATTTCTCTCTCCTGTTGCAGCTTCAGCTGCCAGCTTCGACCTTGGACACTCTGTTATCTCTTTGCTGGAATTCTTCTGCAGCGTTTTTCATTCAAGTAGTCAGTCCTTCTTAAGTTTTTTTTCTTCATTCTCTCACAAGAGAGAAGGGGGCTTCAGTGCTACCCCTGCCCCCCGGCCCAAGCCGGGGAAGGAGGGGGCCTTGGCCCACCTTGGGGCCAGCTGTTACCTCTCCTACATGGCTGCTTACTTTCAACTGTGTAATCCCTTTCTCTTCCATTTTCTTAAAGATGTAATTAGCAAAGGCATTACTGAGAGTTTTAATTGGCTTCTTGTCCGGAAATTCACTTGGACAAAACCATTCTCAGCCCCAGGGGCTGGTCGACTGGGCAAAACCACGACAGGGGGGCTCAGCAACAGCAGGATTATGAACAGCTTCATCTTAAAAAAACAAAACAAAACAAAACAAAAAACAAACAAACAAACAAACAAAAAAAACAACCATGAGAAGAAACTACTGTTTATCCCATCTCTGCCCACTTGTGAACCAGGTTTGGTCAGTGTTGGAGATGTCCCACAGCAGAAGCAGATGCATTCATTTGGCATTTCATTAGGTGGCTGGACTGAATTGCCAGTTCACTAGCAGATTGTTTTGAATGCAAAATTATTTCTGGAATTAGAAACATGTCATGTCCCTGGCAGGTCTTACACTGCTGGCTTCAGCATACACAGGACTGGGTGACAGATGGGCTGGCATTTCTCTCAGAGATTAAATCTTTTGCCACAGGCACAACTGTGTGTCTTCCTGCTCTGACAGGAGGAAGGTCCACCTGCCTTGCGTCAGTGCTTGCTTTGGAGCCTGGGAAAAGGAGAAAGCAAGGGCAATTCTGAGCTTTCCATCAGAATTCCTCTGAGTCACAAGACAGAGCCTGAGCTCCACCCCAAAGGACAGATCTCCATCTGAAATCTTCATGTAGTGAAATGAGTCTTTAACAAGTCCTCTTCATGATTAGGAGGACACAACATTATGTCTTTACTCTGTGCAGTGCAAGGCACACAGGACTCCTGGGCTTTATTATTCACTAGCTGGACGTGGGCAACCATTAAAGCTGTGTTTGCCCCCCTTCTCTAAAACAGGGCACTGCCACCCTGGCTCCAGGCCATAGAAAGAGGACTTGAGTGGTGCTGTTTAATGAGCATCCCTGCTTCCTCATGCAGAAGCTCCTCTAGGAAAAGTGTTTCTCAATTGAATTCCTCTCCCCTTCTCATTGCCTGGTAATGCTGAGAGGGAATATATCCAAAATGTCCCTAAAGAAGCACAAAGCATCAGGTTCCCAAGTCTTCGCTTCTTTGTGTGCCTGATTTCCTCTCCAGTGCTAGCTCAGGTGTGAGGTTAGCAACTTGGGGGGGGGGGGGGGGGGGGGGGAGGAGGAAAAGCTCTAACAACACTGTGTAAGGAGAAAAGATAAAAGGGGAAAAGCATTCTTTAAGGAGTCTTTTTTTAAAATGGAGAATGTAGTCATAACCTAACATAAACCCCATGGTCAAACCAAATCCTATAGGACATGACTAAATCTCTTTAAATGTTCACTCTTCTAAAGCAGGACTTTTCAGTTCAGAATTGGTACCATGCAACACCTTCATCTCATTTATCCTTCTGGGTCAGCCTCTGTGTCTTCCAGATGGGCTGCACATAGTCTTTCCCACAGCCCTTGCTCAGGAACTCAGAGCATTTTAGTGTGCCTGCTAGAGTAACAAGGCATCTGTTTACATGCATCAGCTTTGGGAGACTGCAGATCCCACAGGTATCCATCACGCTGCTATCATGTTCAAAGACAGAAAGAAGCTTGCTGAGACTGTATCTCCCAGGGCTAACACCTCCCCTCTTGAAGAACAGACCTTCCGGGATAATCACTGCCTCATGGCACCACGACCAAGTCCTTTTATTGCCCCTATTGCTGTTTTTTGCCTGCCATATGCTCTGAGGCTATCCCCAACCCTGCAATTGCCCTCAGCCCTTTCCACTGTGTGATGTGCAGCTGCTTCCAGAACAACACTTTAGGGTCCCTGGGAAAGAGGGAGATGAACTTAAATGTTAACTACACCCAGTGCTTCCTCTAAATACAGACCAAAGCACAAGCCAAGTTTTTTCCACTGCACACAGGAGTTGGTTGCACAAATAGTTGGTTTGGTATGACAGTATAGGACCATAAAATGGCAATTTTTTGGCTTCTCCTGTCTATGCTTTGTGTTGATATATTTTATTAGGAGAATAAAGTAGAAAAGGTGGGGAAAAGTAGTTACCTGTATAGGGTCATTATCAGGAAGGCTGAATGGATTAAGGCAATGCACATGTGGCTATTTATTGAACACACACAGAATCACAAAATCAATTAGATTGGAAAAGACCTCTGAGATCATCAAGTCCAACCTATGACTGAACACCACCATGTCAACTAGACCATTGCAGTAAGTGCCACGTCCAGTCTTTCCTTGAACACTTCCAGGGACGGTGACTCCACCATCTCCATTGGCAGCCCATTCCACTATCTAATCACCCTTTCTGTGAAAAAATCCTTTCTAATGTCCAACCTAAACCTACCCTGGTGCAGCTTAAGACTATGTCCTCTTGTCCTATTGCTTGTTGCCTGGGAGAAGAGGATGACCCCCACCTGGTTACGACCTCCTTTCAGGTAGTTATAGAGAGTGATAAGGTCTCCCCTGAACCTCCCTTTCTCCAGGCTAAACAACTCCAGCTCCCTCAGCTGCTCTTCATAGGACATACACTCCAGACCCTTCACCAGCTTTGTTGCCCTTCTCTGGACATGCTCCAGTACCTCAATGTCCTTCCTGAATTGAGGAGCCCAGAACTGGACACAGTACTTGAGGTGTGGCCTCACCAGTGCATAGTACAGGGGAAGGATCACTTCCCTAGTTCTGCTGGTCACACTATTTCTGATACAAAACGGGCACATGTCCCTTTTCTGGGTTAAAGGTGGCCCATCCATCTGTCTTAGATGGTACTGATACGAATGAGATCCCATCAACAGGATTCCCACCATGTTAAACTCATGTTCAGTTAAAATTTAGAGTCAAATTTGGTAAGGAAGAGGCTACTGTAGATCATCACCCTCTTCAGGGTCTGTATATGTCTCCATCCACTCAACACCTTCTGGGTTGCAACCAGCACAGAGCCCCATGGCAGCAGCACACACTTGCCCCTGACCTGTAAGGCAACATAAGCCCAACCTGCGGGGGTCCCATCAGTCTCAACAGAACTACCTCCCAAGCTGCTGTCAGACTTTACCCAGCTTAACCAACTTGTGGGTCAAGGCTCGGTCATAGAAAATTGAATACCAACCCTTTTGAATCATAGTCCCTTAAGCAGGTTATGACCATAGGGCATGTTTGCTGGCTTTTTATGGAATATGATTGATGGTCTGGTGGTATGTATTAACTGCAGATTGGGCTGACTCTCCCTGCTGGTCTCATGTTGAGACCTTTATTTTGGCCAGATTTTCCTTGTGCCCTTGTTGGAGGTTATGCTGTGGTGACTTCCCAGGTGTATAGATACATGGCCATTCTGGCACTGCTCTCCTTAAACCAGTCTCTGCTGCCATGGCCCAGAGAAAGCAAAAGCAAAGAGCATGGACCCTGGCTGTCACAACATTATAAAGCCGTAAAATCTCCAGAGCTGCTGGGCTCTCTCCTAACTGCAGTTTATTTGCAATGAAGCAAATCATTCCTTGTTCCAGTCTTTGCACCAAACCAGATGATCTTCTCAGGTCTTATTTTCAGTCCAAAGTTGTACAGAATGCCAAGGGGAGAAGTACCAGAGTATGTAAGGCCTCACCACTATCCACCTAAATTACCATGCAAATAGGATAGCTTCCTTATATTGATGCTGGTGCTTCCACAAAAGGAATTTGTGTTTGATGCCTCTAAAGCCAGACTGGCTTTTTGTTAGGATTTCATGTAATTTTAGTCACCAAATTACCCAAGTTTAAGCAAATCTTTTCCTTTTATCAGATGTTAATTTTGCCCTTTAATGTGAGCTGACTGTGGACTCTAGGGTCTCAGCACTCAAGTCTATGTCTGCAGTCAGTCTGCAAACTCTCTATTTCCAGATATTGGTGTGAGGGGGAATATCCTCCTAGTGTTGAAGAAGGTCACTAGGATGGTCTAGTCTGTTTTATAATAACCTTTGGCTGAAAGAAAGATTATGTCCAGGTGACCATCCCTAAAGGCTCATTTGATGTCTTACCAAACATATCTTGAAGCCAATACTTGGAAGAGCCACTGGATCATATCTGACATTGCTGCACGTCTATCCCCAACATGTATGCTTGGTCATTGATCTTGCTGTTCTTTTCTGGCTCTCTTGCCTGCAAATGCCTTGCAACTGCAAAAGCAGACAGCCAAGCCTGCTGCATGGATTTCAAAACAGATTTCAGGATGCTTTGCTCCCCCACAGAGAGGATAGACTCAACTGCTTCTGGTTTGGCTCTCTGGCTTCTTCCTCAAAAGGAGGCACCTGCTCTGCTCAGCTGTATGCTGGCTGACACATTGGTCTGCAATCCTGAGCAGAATCATCTTCTCTCCATGCAGAGTCTGTCCTTAGGTTGGCCTGCAAACTGTACAATGGCATGCAGGAGGCTTGAAAATTACAGTGCCCTGTATGTGACTCAACATGAAGATGCTTTTGAAGAAAGGAAGGACCCAGATTAGCACCAGATGGAATGACAGGAAAAGAAAAACAAGCAGTAACTAGAAAGGTTGCCAAGGAAGCCATGTTCTCCTAGAGGTAAAAAACACCTTAAAATGAACACTTTCCCATGCCTTCCCCTTAGGCTCAACCTAGCCAAGCTTGCCCTGTGGCACTGCCCATCTATTGCAGATGGTTTGTTTTGAGACATAAGTAGAAATAGGAGGGTCATGTGAAGAGTCAGCTCTGAAGGGTGGTAGAGGTCAAAACCAGGGTATATTTACATTGGCATACGCAGCCTGTGCTTGCTGAGCCAAGCAGCAGTCAGGTGACAAAGCCTGCTTCATCCTAAGTAAGAGTGGCCATACCCTATATGAGCTTCAAAGGAGAATGGTAAAGTAAAAGAAAAGCCCAGGCAAAAGTGCCAGTTTATGAAGTCATTCTAAGTAAAAAATGGGGATATAGGGGGTAGGATTGCATTAAGGAGTGGAAGGTGCAAAAGAAGTCTCATTAAAATGTGTCTCAGATGCATTGCTGGAAACCAGCACAGTAGGCACCAAGAAAAGGCCACCAAAAGGCCTTGCTGAGAAAAGTGCTATTACCTGCCTAGATGTTTGTCCTTCCAGAGCTCAGTGCTGTGGGAGATCTGGGACCTAAGCACATGTCCCAGGCCTGTCAGCCTGTGTGCAAATAGACTGGAAACCCACAGCAGAGGCACAGCTGGGAAGCCGGTCAGCTGTGTCCTTGCCATGCTGGGGTAGAGTGCTGTGAGATGCACTGGTAGGGCTGTAGTTGTGCAGGGATAAAGATGAAGGATGAAGATTTTGCAGGGGAGAAAATTCAGAAAAAAAATTTTCTCCCTATTTTTACCCATTTTTAACCATTTTTACTCCTTTTATAGGGATTATTGAACCTTCAGTTTAATAAAGAAGGAAACGAGCCAACATTAAATACCTTTCTAAAGGGTTCTGAAAGCAGGCACCACTTGCATGCAGTTGGTCTGTGCCTAAGATGCAACTTCCAGACCTCAGTGTACATCCTGTAGTTGAGTCACCATGTCTGTTGTGGAAACTGGGATGGGAGAATCAGTGCTGACCATCATGTCAAACAGCCACAGTTTTCCAAACTGAAGAAAAATCAGACCAGGAAGGGGGGAAATCAGCAGTGACAATAGAAGGATAGCTAGTTGTCACAGGTAAACTTCGGTATCCATGTCCAGTGGCTAGTTCTGGAATCACAAGCCTTGTTATATTGCATACATCCTCCTTCCACTCCTCTTTTCTCAAAGCAGCTATCATCTTCCTCCTCCTTCATACACTAGCATCATAGCATCAGAGGCAGTTGCACCAAAAGGGACTCTCAGCCCAGTTCTGCATTCCCCTCTCCCACCCAAACCCAAGGCAGCCTGGACAGTTGTTGGCCATCACAAGTCTAAATTTTTAGTAACTCTACTTGGGTTTCTTTCCTTGTGTACCATGGCTTCCCCCCCCCCACACACACACACACTTAAGCAAGGAAGTTCAGGAGGCTCCAATCATGTCCCAAGTAGCTTCTTTGCCTCCTGGCAGCACCTTATAGACATTACCTTACTGGGAATGTACTGGGTCAATGCTGGTGAGATTTGGTGTTGCCGATCTTGGGTAGGTGATGGGGATCCATTGGGAGAAGCTGGAAGGAAGTAGCTACTGTCTTCTTTTCTTTTTTGAGGGAGAGGGGGATTTTTTGGTATTATGATTATTATCCATCTTCCAATGGACAAGTTCTGGGCTGCATTAATAACTGGGGTTAATTGGATGTCCAGACAGCTATGGAGCTTCACACCAACCTTAATAGCAAACAATATGTCTATATCCAGAGCCTGGATTCAGGCTGGGTTTCTCCCATGCTGGCAAAGTGCTTTCAGCAGGCTCCAGATATCCATTTCTGGAAGACAGGGAAATAGCACTCAGAGTTCAGATCAAATCTGCATTTGCATTTCATGTCCTCAGCTTGGAAAAAACTCAACCCAAATGCTTCCCAGGTCTCCTTTCCCCATCTGGTGCCCCAGGAGAGGGGATGGTGGAAGGCATTTGGAGGTCATCAAAAGCAAGATCCTTTTTGGATGTATTTAACAGAAGTATCTTTCAGGAGGAGAGAAGACCTCACAACCTTTGCATTAATCTCAGAGCAGGAGACTGATTTCCAGCTGTTCTTTTGCTTATAGTGAAGCATAACTGAATCAACCAAATGCAAAGTACAGTTAAATGTAGGCTTTGACCTGAATAACCTTTTAATTGGGAAGATAAATTTGTTGTAGCTTGACCTTAATTCATGTTAGGAACCTGTTAATCATTTGACATGCAGAGTGTATTAATGCTGTACTTAACTTGACCATTGGTTTTATTATCTAGGTTTGGGAGTTTTTTCTCTATTGAAACATCAATCTGCATCTTATATGGGGCAGGGAGGCATTTCTTTCTTTTTTCCTGATCAGAACATGTAGCACACTGTTGTACTTCTGTTCCCATCCACATAGAGTATTGCCTTAAACAGATCAATTGTGTTGTGGTTTGTTTTGTGTTTTCTTTTTTCTATCATCAGTTTTATGCATTAATTTATTTTAAACAGTGAGGATTTTCAAAAACATGAAACATTTTACCACTTCCATTGCAGTATTTATCATTGTTACTGGCTGTGTGTAGTATAACAGAATTAATATTAAAAAGCATACGTATGAAAACCAGACTGCCAGACTGTCATTGGAGTGAACTGTGTTGAGAGGGTATAAGCCACACCATCTGCTCTGAGCCCTCAGCAATTGCAGAAACTGAAATTAGGGGGTACTAGCCTTCATGCCATGGCCAATACCAGTTGTTTGGGCCTAGTAGAAGCAGCTGGTGTGGAGGTGTGCTGTATGGCACAGATAAACCTCCCAGGGGCAGCCAGCCCCCAGCCAATATTTGGGAAGTCTTCTCAAGGCAGAAGGACCCAACCCCTGCATCTGGGCTATGCCTCTCCTCCTGACAGTGACAGAAACAGAAGGAGGTGCTGCATCTATACAACATCAATGGATGTGTCATGGGTTTGAGTAGCTGGAGGGGGGCCATAGAGGTAGTTTAGAAGCTGCTAGAAGTTTAACTGTCCTATGAAAAAAAGCCAATGATAGCCAGCTCTAGGTCAATTTCCTGTTGCTGGTCAAGGCTGAGACAATGAAAATGCGCTTTTGTGATAACATATTTAAGAACAGAGGAAGAGAAGGTTTGTTGTGCAGAAGAAATTCCATCCCAGAGAACAGTGGAAGAGAACATGGGATAACAAGCAGACTCCAAGGTCAGAGGAGCAGGAGGGGGGAAGAGAAACCGGAGGGGCCTCCCTCTCCCCCTCCAGCAGGGGGAAGACTGAGAGCCAAGGCCCCTGCCAATAGTGGAAGATCTATGGAGTGCAGAGACCCTCTGCAGTTCATGGAAGAGCACCATGCTGAAACTGGTGGAAGGATAGAACAAAGTCCTGCAGGAAACCTGTGGCCCATGGAGAGGAAAACCCATGCTGAAACAAGTTTTCCCAGGCAGGACTTGTCTGGAATGACCCATGGGGCAGCAGATTGAAGAGAACTGTTGCCCGAGGGGTGGATGGACCCATGGGGAGAGGTCCATCAAAGACTGTCTCCTGTGGGGAGGGACCCCACAGAAGCAGGGGAAGGACTCAGATTCATGACCCCCTGTAGTCTGTGGTGAAGACTATGGTGATGCAGGTTGTCCCCCTGCAGCCTATAGGAGACCATCAGGGTGCAAAGACACCCTCCCCCTCCCCCCGCACCCAATGGAGGAGTAATCCACAAGACAGCAGATTGGCAAGAACTGCTGTCTGAGGGGTGGACTCAAACTGATTACAAAACCCCTTCCCATTCCCCTGCACTGCTGGGGGGAAGAAGGAGAACTTGGAAGAAAGCAGGGCGGGGGGGGGGGGGGGAAGTGTTTGTTTAAGACTATTTCTCACTCTCTTAGTTTTTTCTTGTCAGTAATAAATTTAAGTTTTATTCCCTATGTTGAATCTGCTTTGCCTTTATCTATCCTTATTAATTCCTTACTGGTTTTTTTTCCCCTCTCCTCTGCTACTTTGCAAAGGGAGGGTGAGAAAGCGGCTTGGTGGATATCCTGGCATCTAGCCAGGATCAAACCACCACAGGGTGAAATAACCTTTTCTCCAGCCTTGCAACCATTTCTGCTCCTTAAAGCTGTTGACACAAGAGCCGAGCACTGATTTTAGAGTCCAACATCAGCAGTTGGAAAATCAAGGGACTGCTGGGGACGGGATAGCTATAGGGGGCCACTGGTTCATAGAATCATCAAGTTTGGAAGAGATCTTCAAGATCATCCAGTCCAACCATCAACCTAGCACTACCACTGTAACCTAAACCCTAAACCATATCACCCAGTGCCAGATCTAGACGTCTCTTAAACACCTCATGGGATGGTGACTCCACCACCTCTCTTAGCAACCTATTCCAATGCCTGATCACCCTAACAGTGAAAAAAAATGTCTAATAGCTAATCTGAATCTCCCCTGTCTCAGCTTAAGGCCATTTCCTCTTGTCCTCTCACTGTAGGCATGGCAGAAGAGACTGGCCCCCACCTCACTACAACCTCCTTTCAGGTAGTTGTAGAGAGTGATGAGGTCCCCCCTGAGCATCCGCTTCTCTAGACTAAACAAACCTAGCTCCCTCAGCCATTCCTCATAAGACATGTTTTCTAGACCCTTCACAAGCCATGTTGCCCTTCTCTTGACGCACTCCAGCACCTCAATGTCCCTTTTGAAGTGAGGGGCCCAAAGCTGAAGGCAGTACTGGAGGTGTGGCTTCACCAATTCAGGAGGTACTCACCAGAGTACAGGAGGACAGTCACTTCGCTAGTCCTGCTGGCTACACTATTCTTGATACAGGCCAAGATACCATTTGCCTTCTTGGCCACCTGGGCACACTGCTGGCTCATATCTAACTGGCTGTTGACCAGCATCTCCAAGTCCCTTTCTGGTGAGCAGCTTTCCAGCCACTCTTCCCCCAGCCTGTAGCACTGCATGGGGTTGCTGAAACCCAAGTGCAGGACCCAGCACTTCGCCTTATTGAACCTCATGCAGTTGTCTCATGCTGGAAGCTGACCCAGTGCAGGGTGAGTCTCCTCCAACCAAGAGGTTCAAACCCTATGTCTCTGCAGAGTGATGGTTCCCAGATCTGTGCCCCAGATTGCTCCGAGGCCATGGGGGTAGGGAGGGGGAGGCATCACTGACAACCCTGTGTCCACCCTTCCAACTCAGCCTCCCACTGGCTCCCAGGAGAGGACAAGACTGATGAAGAGCCTGAACCTGGTTCAACAGAGACCAGCAAGGTGTGAAAATCAAAAGCAACTTGTTTTCTTCATTTCAGTGTCACATTAATCATGCTTGTCTGGATGCATTTGGGTGCTCCAGGCTGCCCAGCCCCATCATTCTTTGCAACAAAAAGAGCAGGGCTAGGCAGCCCTTCAGGGGGATGGGTCGGCATCCACCCTGCCAAGATAGACTTGGATCTTCACCAGTCATCCCCAAAATTGTGACAGCAGAGGGGTTGGACTTCTGAGACCCCTCACAAGGCTGGAGCTGGGAGCAGAGCAGGGCTCTGAGTTGGTACTGTGTGACAAGACAAGCCAGAACAGGGTTTCTGCTCGGCTTCTGTCATGGTTTTGTTGGTTCTTGGAAACCAGGCAGGAATTTTTCCCTTCCCCCTGCCCACTGCATGCAGGGATGTTAAGTGAGCACTTAAGGGACACAAAAGAAGTGACTTTCTGGCTAATTGCTCAGAATCTCGTCTCCTAGGAAATGGGGGGATGAGGGGCTCCTCTTTACTTTTTTTCCCTCGTCTCCTGGGAAATGAGAGGAGGAGTTTTGGGCTTGCTGTGGAGGCTGGAACAAGGTCAGAGTGGAGGCTCAGTGTGGTTCTGTTGGCCTCCTTGCTAGCTGCGGATCCTGCTTGGATTTCTCATCAGAGAGGAGCCGTTTTCTGTAAGTTTTTCCCCTTCCCTGTTCCCGTTTGTTTCTTTCCTGGTGGTGGCCCTTGTGCACATCAGGGGGAGAGAGAGGACTGTGTCACACGATTCGACCAGACGAACAGAGTGAGTTTGTTTTTTTTTTTTAATCTGGAGGACTTTTTTTTTTGTTGTTTCTCTCCCCCCCCTTTCTCAGTGTGTGGGGGAGGGGAGGGAAACCCATTTTCTTTTTGTTTCTCCAACACACCCCGGAGGGTGTTACCCCCACATGGCAACGACCAGTGATTCCACAGCGCCCTCTGCTGGCCAGCATAAAGAACTGCAGACTCTGCATCTCCAGTGATCCAACAGCACCACCTGGTGACTGACACAGGACACTTCAAGCTCTTCATCTGCAGTGATCCAATGGCGCCCCCTGTTGACTGTGGTTAGAATTGCACAAAAGGGCACAAACCGAACTGTTTACTTTTTTTCCTTTGCTTGTTTATTGGTATGTTTTGAAGGGGATTATTTGTGGGTATAGGATTATTGTTTGGTTGTTTTACTTGTTTTCTTTCGTTGTTTCTGCCAATACACACATACCTTTTAATAAAGATCTGTTATTTTTCCTTTTCTATAATTTGTTTTCCTTCAGTCAGACCCTCTTAATTTCAGATTTATAATTGCTTAGAGGGAGGAGTTTGGGTCTTTTCTCATAACTCATCCTCAGCAAAACACCTATGTCTCATTTAAACTGGGACAGCTCCCCATCTCAGAGAAAAGCAAACCTGGTTCATGCAAATCCCTCCCTGGCATAACCCAGCTACCTCTGTACTGAGATAGATGAGGATTGCTCACTCCAGTTGCAGAGCCCATCACAGCACTCAGGACAGGAGACCAAACAAACCACACAGGGTCACCTAAATCCAGCTTTTTAATGAAAAAGGGCAGATAAAACAGGCAGTAATTCCCCTGGCTACCCCAGCAGACCAGGCCAGCAGTGCTTGGTGCTGTGCCCTGGGCACTGGCTGCACAGGTGCAGGGCTGTGCTGTGTGCACACAGCTGGGTTGCGGCAGGATTTCCAAGGAGATATAGGACACAGGGGTTGGAAAAACAATTGATTGTTCTGGACCTCCCAAAATAAAATTATCTTGAAACTGTTTCCTACCATTGCTAAGCTAATTGCCTGCAGGAGGGGAGAAAGCCCAGAGCCAGGACAAAGTCAGAAGGATGCAGTTGTGCCCATGGAGTGATCAGGCAGAAATTGTTGCACCCTAACCCAGGGCCTGCTATTCTTTGGAATGCAGCCACAGGACTGACAGCCACCAAATCTCCCTGGTTTCACACTATGACATCACCAATGGCATAAGCAGCACCCCAGCCTGGAAGAGCAGTGGTACCAGGGCCCCATTCCCTTTCCTTAGTGGGCTGGGAGCCTCTAGCTCCATGCAGTGCTGCTGATCCAGTGGGGCACCCCAGGACCCTCCAGGACTCTGAGCGCCCCCATCCCAGTGTGTTGCTGCACATGTTCCTCTTTGCCCCAAAACACAAGACCTCTGTCAGCAGTTATGCTGACTCCTACTGCCTGCTATGCTCTGTCAAAAAGACCATCAAAGAGCAGGCTCCACTGCAGCTCTGGAAAGAAAACAAGTTTGTGACGCAGGTAAATGCTATGGGAGGAGGAAACCTTGGAGTTTCTACCCCAACCTGGTTGTGGATGCTCGGTGTTGGACAGGTGGCATGGGGAAGAGGGGGAAGGAGGGGTCATTCTCCCTGATTAGTAAAGCATTTGAAACCCCACAGCCTGTGCTCACTGGCTTCTTGTCCCCTGGAGCTGCACCCTGCAGGGGCTTAGGGCTTGTGGGGCAGGCAGTCGCTAGTACAAATTCTCATGTCACTCCTTGTCCATCAGTAGGTTTCAGAGTGCTCAGGGGGCAGAATCTTGCTAAGGGGAAACTGAACCAGTGGCAGAGCTCAGCTCGGGGCTGATGCATGACATGGTCATGATGGGGGAGCAGATTGTGTGGCTCTGAGAGCTCCAACACACAGGCATCACTCAGCTCTGACTTGGTGAGGGAATGGGGGTGCTCTGTGCCAGGGGGATTCTGCAGGGGTTGGAGGGGAGATCTGAGCACTGAAACACCTCTCCCAGTCCTGGTCCTGAAGGAATTCCTGAGCCATGGCCTCATTGTGGGGAGATGTCTGTGGTATATTACATGTATACCATGGACATGCAGCAGTCCACACATGGGCTAGCAAGCATGCAGGTTCTGATGCAAAGCACACTGTAAACCAGATCATCTCTTGCAGTCTCATTAGCCTGTGCATTATAATGAGGGAGCCAGCAGAGAGCATGGAGAGGGATGTCACTGCTGTGCAGAGAAAGAAATGGCTCATGCAACCAGGGAATCTGTCTGCCCTGAATGACCCCTAGCCCTCTTGGGTTTTGTCAGCTGTAGGAGATTGGCTTCATCCTGTAACTCCCTTCTCAACCTCTACTGGCCCCATACCTGGTGGCCTCAGTGCACCCAGCCCATCTCCCCCTCTGCAAAGAGCCCAGGTGACTATGGACACCTTGGGTGCAGGAGGAAAGGAGCCATCCTCCATCTCCCAGTTTTGGGTGAGTGTGAAGCTTTGAAGTGGGGGGAATCACGGTGCCAGTACAATCCCCATGATCACCCACTTCAGAGAAGAGGGGCTTGGCACTTGTGGCAGATCTCTGGAGTTAAACCCTGCTCAGTAACCTGTTTCATCATGTGCCCCAACTCCCATGAAGACAGACACTGCTGCATGGCCCCAGGCATCTCTCCCCACTCTAGGGGAGTCTCTATTAACAATGACCCTGGTGCAAAATTTGGTGAACCAAAGTCAGCCTGAACAGCTGATTAGGGTGGAGATGCAGGAGTACTACAGGAATGTCATCAACCCTGTTGTCTGGCCAGGTCTGAAGGTATCGCTGAGGTCCTAACCATTCCCCTCCCAACATCACATAGGCCGGGTAACCATGGGCTATGAAATTTGGGGGCTGACGGTAGTGGAAGCATCTCTGTTCATACCCCCTTTTGCATTGTGTTTCCTCCCCCCCCCCAGTGCTAAAGAGACTTTACTGCAGTCACCCTATCCCCACACTGAAACTGTCCTGTTCCCAGGGATGTCTGCAAGTCCCCAGGTCTCACTCACCCAGTGGCCCCTAAATACCCTGTGGTGATAGGTGCTGCCTGGTGAACACTCCTGGTACACCATAGCCTCCAGTGACCAAGGTCACATGGGCAGGGATAAGTGACCAATGGACTGGAAGCAGTGGATGTCACCTCCATCACAGATCCTCAGCAAGGAGTCTGAGAGCACCATGTCTGACATGCCCTCTGGCCCCATGGCATTGCATTTTGGGCAGAGGGGGAACAGCTCTGGCCATCTCCCCACATCCCTGACACTACAGGACACCTGTGAGATCCTGGATCTGAATCTCACTGAATTATTAATATGGGTCAGAACCAACTCACTGTGAGTGTGTGTGTGCATGTGGGGAAGGGTTGGGCCTGGACCTACAGGAATGTGGTAAGGCCTGCACATAAGGCCTGTGCTGAGGGCACAGGGCAGAGCCAGAAGGTAAGGCCCGCAGCCCACACAGAGCACATGGAATGGTTGAAGGCCTGCAGCCAGCTGTTGGTCAAGATAGAACTGCCTGGTAGCCCCCTCACACCACAGCCCTGCAGCTTGTGACTGGCTACAGCACAACTCACTCTGGCCTCAAGGCCCTGACTGGATATCCTGCCTGGGAGGGAAAACCGAACTCTATAAATACACGAGACTCCATACAGTCTCTCTCTCCTTCCCTCCAGCAGCTTGAACCATGTGAGTCAGTAACACTTTTTTTCCTCCTCTTCTCTCTCTCTCTCTTCCCTCTTCTCTTCTTCCTCTCCAGCCCACACCATGTGAACCATCAAATCTTGTCAGTAACTGTTCTCTCCTCTCTCTCTCTCTCTTTCCTTATTCCTTATTCTCTATTTCCTTATTCCTTTTAATCTGTTTTCTTTTTTTTTCCTCTTGTGGGTAACTTAAAAACCAATGAATTGTGTTTTACTAAAGCTGGTATTTGGATTGTTTTAGTGGGTGTTTCCTGTGGAATGGATCTCTGTCTAAATGTTTTAGTGAAATGCTCTTCTCTTGGTTGTATTTTACTCCTCTAAAACCTTTTTGCCAAAATATCCTATTTTTCTCACTAAATTAAAAAGAAGTTCTCTTAGAGGAGAGTGTCTTTCTTAGAGGACTCTTTCTCTGGAAGCTAATTAGAGGTTATAATGAACCAAAAGGCTTTTTAAAAGTCTTAAATAAAAAATGCAACGGCTCTGGGCAGTTCATAGCTTAATCCGGAGAGTAACAACACCCCTGCCTGTCATTTTTGCATTGCAGAGAAATAAAACACAGTTTTTGTCAATGAGGACAAATACATCACATGGAGAATGGCTTCCTACAATAGCACAGCCTGGAATAAGCACCCCTCCGACCTCTCCCTCCTGCCCAAGGTAGGTCCTGCCCCTTCTGCCCCCTCAAACCAGAGCCACCAGCACCTCAGGCTCTGCAGCAAAAGGGTGTCAATCCTGCAAATGTTTGCCATCACTCCTTGCAGGAGATGAGAATGGAGACCTTCTTGTGCAGCATACCTGTGCCATGCCATCTAAAACCCACCTGTCTCAATTAATCTGGTAACTACCCTCACCCTGCCCTTGTGCTTCAGCTGTAGCTGTGCCTCTGCTATGCCGGTGGCTGTCCAGGTGACAGGCTGGTTGCTCCTCCTTACATTTGTCATCCCTCTGCTTACAGAGGGAGGTGGCCACTGACATGCTGCGCAAGCTGTTCTCACCACTGTCCCTGTAGCCAGTTTTCTGAGTTTAATGAGACTGAAGTGTTTTGATAAGGAGGATAGTTATGAGGAAGACCAAGCTCCTTCCTCTAAGCAATTGCAGCGGCCAAAAAGATACACACACAGGAAGGTTAGCAACCTTATAAACAACCATACATCTTTTATAGTCTTTTCCTCTGTCCACACGTACAGAAGTTATCCTTCATTGGCTGTATGCCTCAGTTCACACGTCCCGGCTCATCTTCTCATAGGTGATCAGTACCAGTCCACACACTTAGCACATCTCAAAACAACACCTGGTATTTACTTCAGTTTTGCTCCTTTTTGCTTAGTCACTCTGACAGTTTACATACTTTTACAACTTCACAACTCAATTTCCCAGCCCAAGATGCCTGCAGTTAAGCTGTTTCCCACAATTCCCCTTTTTTTTTTCTGCTACAAAGGCAGAGTTAATCCTCCTCCTCAGGGCCCTTTGCAGAAAGGATAACAAACACGGTAGTAGCAATGCAACTATTACAAGCACCAGGAGGCAGTAAATACCAAGCTTTACCACTTGTTTGATCCAGGTACTAAGACCCCATCCATTCAACCACCCATCAAAGCAAAAAAATCCTTCATCCTCTGTTATCTTTCTAGTTACCGCATGCAAGTCTGCTATGCTTTTTTATATGGATTGAGAGTGATCTGATAAATTCATGCAATGCATTCCCTCAAAGTCTTGACACCCATGTCTATGTGCTAAAAGCAGAAAATCAATATCAGCCCTATCCTGAAGTGTGGCATGGCATATACTACATCTGTTGCCAATTGGTACAAAACTTGAGAGGTTTTATTTGCTTGCTTGGTTACGCAACAAGCCATTCTATTTAATGTTCCTAATGCTTTAGCTGCTGCTACTCCGGGGGCAAGCACTGAAGAAGCTACAATTTCACCGTGATTCCACAATTGTATGCCATCTTTACAGGCAGGTGTCAATACTAAACTAAGCTTATATTGTGCATGTGTGTGAAGGTGAGTGTGATTTAGTAAAAGTTTCTGAGTTGATGTCAACAGTCCTAGACGGTCGATGGTACAAGGTCCTCCTTTTATTTTTCTGGGAATCCCTGGCCAGGCTCTGTCTCCACATATGAGGAACAGGCCACGAGGCAATTGTCTTGCAATGGCAACTCCTGGAGTGGGCTGTGTTTTATTGCGTCCCAGGTGCCAACACCATGCAGAATTATTTTTGTAAAGGGTTACGCTAGGGGAAACATCTTGTAGGATTGTTTCTTTCAGTGTCTGTGTGTCAAGATTCTTAGCATAACTAAAATAGATACAGTTGTCAGCTGACAAACTCCCCAACATGTCTATTTCCTGGGGTCTAAAGCAACCAGAAGGCTATCGTCCCAGTTATCCCAATTTTCTGTACAATTCTTCATTTTCTTGCAAAAGGCCATCAAGATTCTCTGGGTCCTGGCTATATCTGCAACCGTAAGGCTGGCTTCTCTGCCATTTAGCAGAATCCCCACTAAACAGGTATGAAAAGGCTGCTCAGGTTGTGCAAGTGAGGCACAAAAGGTAGTTTGGTTTAAGGCCTTCATCAAGGTCACCCAGACATTTCTACGGTCCCACAGGGTCAGATGCTGGAGATTCAGATCACTGTTGGTAGGGTTCAGGTCACTTTTGATGGCCACCATGGCCAATAGCAGGATGCACACACCTGTTGGGAACCCACCAAGGTCCAGCATCTGTGGAAACACAAGCATACCCACGTCCCCACGTAATAAGATCCCATGAACCCTCCCAGTCTCATGTCTGAGGGTTGCGGCACCAGTACTCTGGTCTTAAGCTGAAGTTCGTCTCCTGCTCCCTGCAGCGACAAAAAATGTGTTAAGATCACAGGATTTTCTGCATTGGGAGATACTGTGAGGGGGTTTAGCTTGTACACCGCTTTCCATATGCGATTCTGTGGTGTTTCACTGTGCATTTCCCCTTTTTGTTTTTCAAGCATCCATTTGAGCATTTGATGTGTACGCTCAATTATGGCTTGGGCCATAGGGGAATGCAGGATACCTGTAACATGCGAAATGCCCCACTGACTGAGAAAGGTAGCGATCTTTCTGGCAATGCAACCTGGACCATTATAAGTTTTGATTAGATGGGGGACACCTAAAACAGCAAAAGCTTGATGCCAATGAGCAATGATGTCTCTGCTCCTTTCACCAGTATGGACAGAGGCCCACAATGCAACTGGGTGTCAACCGACACATGGACATACTTGAGTCGGCCGAATTCGGCTACATGGGTCATGTCCATCTGCCAAATCTGTAGACTCTGCAAACCACGAGGCTTAACATCTGGAGAGGGTAGAGGTGTAACAATCTCCGCAGGATGCAATATAGTCATTTGCTTCGGAGCTGGTAAGATCAAACTGATGCTGTAAGGCTCTCGCGCCCTGATGGAAGAAAGCATGAGAAGACAATGCCTGCTTCCACTTGTCTGGTACTGGGGCAGCCCATTCAGGGACTGCCAAAGCATCAGCCCTTGCATTACCCTCAAAAATGAATCCAGGCAAACCAGTGTGGCTACGGATGTGTAAAACATAATAGGGTTCGACCCGACACTGGAGTTCATACCAGATAAGTTTTAACACGCGAAATAGTTGTTGGTTATTCATGTCCTTCAATGTGGAATAATCTAGGTGCTTTAGGACACTTGCCACATAGGCAGAGTCAGTCACTAAATTTAGGGCAGTAGACGAAAAGTGTTGAAATGCCATTGCTGCAGCGTGCAATTTTACCAATTGTGGGGACATATCCTCTCGGCCTACTAAGTCATGCCACTGACCCTGCTCCTTCCAGGTCACTACTGCTTTTCCTGTCTTTCCAGAGCCATGAGTAAACATAGTGAGCCCTTCAACCGGGACAGGGGATGCCAGGGATTTGTCCAGCAAACACAGCTCCAGATGGAGTTGCAAAAACTTGTGAGATGGCATATGAAACAAGACTTCTCCTGCAAAGTGCATCAACGCCAATTGAAGATCAGTACTGTTTACCAAACACCATTCTAAGTAATCCTGACGCATGGGCAAAATAATGTTTTGAGGATCTCTGCCACTGAGTTGTAGACAACATTGCTGTCCCTTGGCAACTAGCTCAACAAGGGTGCTCACAGTTTTGCGCTGCTGATGGGGTAAAAAAATCCACTCAATAAAATGTAAGGGGTCTCTCCATTGAGTGTCCCATTGTCCCAACAGACCAACAGGGTGATAAACATTAACCACCACATACAAATTAAGAGAGTGGTTCTATGCAAGGCGATATGCTTTTCTGATCTCTATTGCTCTTTCTACCAAGTGCAGCGAAGTTTTTGCTTGTGCAGTTAGTCTCCTGGGAGAGAGTAAATCACTGTCACCTTAGCAACTGAAATAAAGGAGTCAACTGAGCTGTGGTCAGACCAAGTAAGGGACATATCTAGTTCACAGTTCCCAAAAGGTTCTGTACATCATGTAACATTTTCACCTCATGTAAAATTTGGACTGTGGCTGAATTGTCTGATCCAAAATTTTGACTCCCAAATATTTCCATGGTGCTTGAGACTGCACCTTTTCTGGGGCAATTTGCAGCCCATATGCCTGCAGCGACCATTCCACCACTGGCATAACATGACGCAATTGCAATTGAGTTGGTGCTGCAATCCATGTAATGATAACAGTATACTTGTGGAAACTGTTGCCGGACTCCTGACAATGCTTGCGCTACATACCACTGACAGAGGGTGAGGCTATTCTTCATACCCTGGGGCAGGACAGTCCATTGATAACATTTACAAGGTTCCTGGTTATTGATTGATGGGACGGAGAAGGCAAACTTCTCAACATCCTTAGGATGCAAGGGAATGGTAAAAAAGCAATCTTTCAAATCAATAATTTGGATGTCCCAACCAATTGAAATCATGGTAGGGGAAGGCATGCCAAGTTGCAATGCCCTCATACTTTTGATCACCTGATTTATTTGCCTCAGATCATGGAGAAGCTGCCACTTTCTGGAGTTTTCCTTAATAACAAACACAGGAGTATTCCATGGGCTATGAGAAGGTTCAGTATGACCTTGCTCTAATTGCTCTTTGACCAGCTCATGCAGGGCAAGCAATTTTTCCTGTGTTAGGGGCCACTGGTCTACCCACATGGGAGTTGTAGTCAGCCACTGCAGCTTAAGGGTGGGTCGCTTCATGACCTCACACACAGTGACCCCTAGAAAAAATCCTTTCATTCACTTCCAACAGACACTACTCACATGCTCAGAACATCCCTCCCCCACAGGTTCAGTGGTACCATGTCAACAAAAGGCCTTGTCGTTGCCACCTATCCATCAGGGTTCACAATCTGCACAGAAAATTTACTCTGGAAGCTTTGAGTAGTTCCACCTACTCCAGCTATCGCAGCTCCTGCAGTCACCGTGGACCAATTTGTCGACCAGTCCCGATGTGCTATAATAGTTACATCAGTTCCGGTGTCAATCATGCCCTTGATTCGCAAGCTCTTTGAACTTCCCTGTGTAAGTGTGAGCACACAGATTAGGGTCGGTCTATCAGCACTTATGAGTTTTGCCCAGAAAATTTGCAGAGCACCTGTGGACCCAAACCCCCCTGTATTTTGCACCTGGGAGTCTACCACGGGGACCTTTGCAACAAAAGATACCAGTTGTACAATTCTGCTTGCTTCTGGTATGATGATCGGCAGGGAGGGAGTCCACACCATGGCTTGGATTTGCCCTGTATAGTTGTCTCAGTTTAATTGAGACAAGGGTCTTTTGCTGAGGATGGATTAGGAGAAAAAGACCCAAACCTTCTTTTCTAGCAATTATAGATTCGAAATTAAGAGGCTCCGATTGAAGGAAAGCAAATTATGGAAAAGGGAAAAAGGAGAAATAACAGCCCTTTATTAAGTATGTGTGTATTAACGTAACACGAGGGAAAAAGGAAGGGAAAAAAAAAAAA